>NC_057807.1:319330580-319630580 GCF_018294505.1 Triticum aestivum | reverse complement strand
CACCGGAAGTGTTCCGAGTGATTTCGGAGAAATCGGAGTGCCGGAAGGTTACCGGAACCCCCCCGGGAGAGTTAATGGGCCACATGGGCCTTGGTGGGAAGAGAGAGGGGCGGCCAAGGTGGGCCGCGCGCCCCCTCTCCCTCTGGTCCGAATTGGACTAGGAGGGGGGGGGGCGGCGCCCCCCTCTTTCCTTCCCCCTTTCCCCCTTCCTTTCCCCCTCCTAGTAGGAGTAGGAAAGGGGGAGTCCTACTCCTACTAGGAGGGGGACTCCTCCTCCTTGGCACGCCCCAAGGGGCCGGCCGGCCTCCCCCCTTGCTCCTTTATATACGGGGGCAAGGGGGCACCCTAGGATACACAAGTTGATCTACGGATCGTTCCTTAGCCGTGTGCGGTGCCCCCCTCCACCATATTCCACCTCGGTCATATCGTCGCGGAGTTTAGGCGAAGCCCTCCGCCGGTAGAGCATCATCATCGTCACCACGCCGTCGTGCTGACGGAACTCATCCCCGAAGCTTTGCTGGATCGGAGCCCGGGGATCGTCATCGAGCTGAACGTCTGCTGAACTCGGAGGTGCCGTACGTTCGGTACTTGGATCGGTCGGATCGTGAAGACGTACGACTACATCAACCACTTTGTCATAACGCTTCCGCTTACGGTCTACGAGGGTACATGGACAACACTCTCCCCTCTCGTTGCTATGCCATCACCATGATCTTGCGTGTAAGTAGGATTTTTTTTGAAATTACTACGTTCCCCAACAGCTGCCTACCCAGGGCATGGCGAGTTCAGGTGAGGCGAGGGATGGAGTGCCTAAGCCAAGGGAGAGTGATAGTGTGCAGGATGCCGCCGAGCAGAACAATGGAAGGGTGGTGCCGGTGTCAACGGCTTCAGGAATGACACCACAAGAAGGAGTGGTGTGCGGTAGACTCAAGGCTTTTTGCTCTCACATCATGAAGAAGCTTGCGCCACCAATTCTCAAGGAGATCCAGGCCTCCTCACTTAGGCCGGAGGCGGAGCCTTTCACACCCAAGCGCACGACGAGGGCAGCCAAAAGAACTGCGGCGCTGGGCACTTCGACAGCCACGCCGGCAGGAAACGTGCTGCTCAGGACGCTCGTCTTGGTCCCGGAGGATCTTCAGGTTGATGACTCGGTGGTGCAAGAGCTGAAGACCTTATTCGACTCGCCGCTCCGTGAGCAGCATGTGCGCGTCATAGCGGCGCTGTTTGGTAAGCCCTTGCCAGGGAAGATACTTGGAGCGGGCGGGGCTGAGAGGATTGGCGCGCACTAGGGGTGCCCGCTAGGAGTAGGGAGCGACATCGTTGTTCATGGATGTCAACCCTGTGGTGACTTGCTGGAACATTGACGGTTTGAACTGTCCGACAAAGAGGAAAGCGGTGAGAGAGTTCCTGACTTCGGTGGAGCCTAATCTTGTGTGTTTGCAGGAAACAAAATTGGAGGTTGTAGACCATTTTCTCTTAATGCAATGTTGTGGCCCATCATTTGATGGCTTTGCTTACTTGGCGGCTGATGACACGAGAGGAGGGATTCTACTTGCTTGGGATACCACGGTGCTGCAGGTAGATCGTATCCAGAGGGATACTAACTTCCTCACGGGGATGGTTCACCCTAGAGCTGGTGAGGATTGGTGGATTTCGGTGGTTTACGGCCCCCAAGGGAACATAGCAAAAACACAGTTTCTGGAGGACTTGGCGGCTAGGCGTGCTCTCTGCCCTGGTCCTTGGATGGTGCTTGGGGACTTTAACATGATCTTGCGCGCAAACGAGAAGAGCAACACTAACATAAACCGCACGATGATGAACAAATTCCAGAGCTTTGTCGATAGTAGCGAGCTGAAGGAGCTTTATATGCATGGGCGTCGGTTCACCTGGTCGAGTGAAAGAGAAAACCCTACTCTCACTAGAATTGACAGAGTCTTGGTTTCGGTCGATTGGGAGCTAGCGTGGCCAGATTGCCTGCTGCAGGCTCTTTCGACGAGTGTCTCCGATCACGCGGTCTTGGACATCACCACCACACTAGTAGAAAAACACCTAATAGTCCCGGTTCGTAAGGGCCTTTAGTCCCGGTTCATGAACCGGGACTAATGGGTCATTACTAATACCTCCACCCATTAGTCCCGGTTCAAACACGAACCAGGACCAATGTGCCTCCACGTGGCCCTATGCGCCAAGCCCAGTCAGGGGGCCTTTGGTCCCGGTTGGTGGCTCCAACCGGGACCAAAAGTCAATTTTTTTAACAAAAATGGCTGCTTTTTTGGGGGTTATTTTTAGGTTGTTATTAGCTAGCTAATAGAGAGAAGTGTCCTCTCTTATATCTTCGTCCTTGGTTTATCAATGCTGCTGCTATGTTCATTTCACCTGCAGATATAACATGCTCATGCATGCTCGCATCATACATCATCATATATAATAACAAGTCCTACTAATCATGCATCATAATACAACTTCTACTCGTTATTAATAATAAGTCATACGATCATCATCCTCATAGTCATCGAACCCAACCCTACATAATTGTTCTTAGCACATGATCATTAGTATCTCAGCTAGGACGTAAACACCCTTAAGGTAAAATAGCATAAAACAATATAGACCCTGACTCTCCATTATGAAGAATGGCGATCATCCTGTCTCCAATTCTTGCCCTTCGCTGCTTATTGCTTCCAAGAAGCTCCTTACGACTGTCCATACATTTTTTCCATTCTTTGATTGTTATGTCTCCACTTCTTTTAGAAACCCGGTACGGACAGTTGAGATTCGTAGGACAACCTGGTTGTATGTCCAAAACATGAAGGCTACCATGTGTATACATCAGATGAGGCACACAATCATTCGGGATTATCTGTTGAAAAACATAGTAATTACTTCGTAGTTAGCAATGACGTACTAGTTTTAGAAGTGTGCAAAAAGATGCACGGATGTTGTAATAGTAAAAAATAATCTTACCAGGGTATCTCCATGGTAGTTATCGTAGTTCAACACGTGCACTAGTGGCACGTATTGACCATAATGTTGAGGAGTTTGATTGTAGATATTGTAATTCTCAAGATCAGTACAAAATCCGACCAGATAATTTTTCTCCTGATAAGTTAATTTGGAGCCTTCGGTGTAGTAGGTTCTGTCTACCATCTTCCGCACATTCTTTGAAGAATGAAAATAAGTTGTCAATGGAGATAAGTTGTCAACTATATATTTTGAAATAAACAATATAGATTACTTAATAACTATGTTAAGCTCACATGGGGGAAGAATTGGAGGTGTATCCACAAGGATCCAAATCGAAGGTCTCTCTTGCTCGATTGTAGGATCACCAAGATCCATGGTGACAAGCATACCCTCATAGAGACCATACATCTTGCAAAGTGCTTCCCAATTTTTGCAACCAAAATGGGTTACACTCTGAGCATTGTACAACTTTACTTGAAAATCCACACCATGATGGGTACTTAGGATAATTTTTTTGGTTTCGAAACTTTCATGGTCTTCAAAACCCATCCTCTCCAAGACATAGCGTCTTGCAAAGCATGGGATAATCTAGTCGAATTGGAAAAGATGAAAAATACACGTTAAAATAGTTGAAGTCGTGCTTAATTATGACAAAAAAACTATTGTCGTCGTTGCGTACCGTATGAACATCGCAGGTCTCCTCGAGCTTAATGCTGAAGCGCCGATCTTCGTCCAGCTCAATGAACCTATCGCAGATACCTCGGTCGTCGTGGCACCAGTCGCACTCCCCCGGGCGGTTTTCGTCGTCCGATGAGTACGACATTTACGACCTACGTTCATAATTCAAATATTAAACTAGATCATTATTATTAATCACGGGTTGACTATCGATGATCGATGTACGTAGCTCCTCCTTTCATTCCTGAATGCATTATTATATCAAATTGTCTAGCACACGGGTATGAAGGAGAACTTATCCAATATGAGCATTCAATAAGCAAAACCAAATCATAAAATAAGCAAAACCAAATCATAAAATAAAGTATAGTATTCAAATTAGCATGCATTCAATAATTATAAGCAAAAGTACATCATCTCTTGGTGTCCGTACATCGTCGAATATTATCACTAATACAACTAGAACCGTAGCGCCCGACGGGTATCGACGCGGGCGGTGGACACCCGAAGATAAGGAACCATCACAGGATCATAGCTCCAGTGAGATCCCTAAAGAACCTGCCAGGTATTGTCGAACATGCCCTCCAATGCAACCATGTAGCGACGGACGTGCTCGTCCTCCTCGCTGACACGGTGACGTACCACCTCCGCGGTGTCCGGATGCCTCACCACCATCACTGGCCCACGCGACCGCCACCAAACAAGGATCGGGTCAACAACGGGCTGCCTCCTCACCAACCTACGTCCCCCGGAAGGTAGCACCTCCCAATACCAGCCCGACGGAGCCCAGTCCCGAACATGGCCCTGATCAAGCAGGCCTCCACTGCCGAGTCGACGACGACGAGGATGCGGGATAGGCATCACCGACGTCGATGCGACAACTACTTCTATATATAGTTAAATAAAAGTAGTTTTATTAATTAAATCAACTATCTAGTTCAACTACTAAGCACTTACTATAAATAAATAAGTAGTACTTACTAAAAACAAACTACTTCTATATATAGTAAAATAAATTAGTTTATTAAATCAACTAGCTAGTTCAACTATATATAAACTACTTCTTATTTTTTCCTTTTTCTAAATACTATGAACAAAAAAATCATTAAAATTCTATGAACAAAATTAATTACTACACATCTAATCTAACCAAAAAAAATATAATCTAACAAAAAAAATCTATGAACTACATATCAAAATTACTACACATCTAATCTAACAAAAAAATTTAATTAATCTAACAAAAAAATCTAACATAATATAAACAAATTAATTACTACACATCTAATCTAACAAAAAAATCTAATCTAACAAAAAAATCTATGAACTACATATCTAAATTACTACACTAACCTAACAAAAAAAATCTAATTAAATCTAACAAAAAAATGACGGTGACCGGCGTACGGCCGACGAAGGCGACGGCGAGGTGCTCACGTACGGCCGGCGACGACGACGGCGAAGGCGACGGCGAGGTGCGGAGCGGGGCGGCGACGACGTCGAGGTGGCGCGGGCCGGGGCAGCGACATCGATCGGGGCGGCGCGGGCAGGCTGGGCGGGGCGCGCGGGCGGCGACGGCGCGGGGCGGGGCTGGGCGGTGTGGCGCGGGGCGGCGACGGCGTCGGGGCGTGGCGGGGCGGGGTGGCGACGGCGTCGTGGCGGGGCGGCGACGACGAGGTGGCGGCAGAGACGCGCGGCGACGGGAGTGGAGCAGGAGAGATCGAAGTTGCGCTAAGTGCTGTATATATAGCAAAAGCTTTGGTCCCGGTTCGTGCCACCAACCGGGACCAAAGGCCTCTTTTCAGCAGCCCAAAGGGCGGGAAACGAAGACCTTTGGTCCCGGTTGGTGGCTCCAACCAGGACTAAAGAGCGGCATTCGTCCCGGTTGGTTCAACCAACCGGGACCAAAGAGTGGCATTGGTACCGGTTGGTGCCACCAACCGGTACCAATGGACCCGCCTAACTACTTTTTTAATTTCTGCAGCTGTTTTTTTGTTGATTCTTCCTGCAGCTGTTTTTTTAGTCCCACCTCGCCAAGCGAGAGGCATTCGCAGCTGTTTATAAGCCCTGAGTGCAGAGACAATGACGAAGAGGCTCAATGCTCCTGCACGTTGGTTAGCTTCAAGCCTTCAGGAATACGATAGACTGCACAGAGCTATGTGCAGTGCAGTTGACACTATTCCGAAAGGCTTGAAGCAAATTAACAAGCATTGCGCCTCTTTTTTATTTTTAATGACTTATTAGAACGCAGAAATAAAAAGAAAAAATAAATATAGCAGAAAAGAAAAAAACTATATAGAAAACTACTCAGAAATGAATAGAAGCAAAAAATAGTTGTGATTAACTGTACTAAAAAAGGAGCATAGATGCTTATTTTTAATGACTTATTACAACTCAAAATAAAAAGAAAAAAATAAATATAGCAGAAAAGAAAAAAAACTATATAGAAAACTACTCAGAAATGAATAGAAGCAAAAAATAGTTGTGATTAACTGTACTAAAAAAGGAGCATAGATGCTTATTTTTAATGACTTATTACAACTCAGAAATAAAAAGAAAAAAATAAATATAGCAGAAAAGAAAAAAAACTATATAGAAAACTACTCAGAAATGAATAGAAGCAAAAAATAGTTGTGATTAACTGTACTAAAAAAGGAGCATAGATGCTTATTTTTAATGACTTATTACCACTCAGAAATAAAAAAAATAAATATAGCAAAAAAGAAAAAAAACTATATAGAAAACTACTCAGAAATGAATAGAAGCAAAAAATAGTTGTGATTAACTGTACTAAAAAATGAGCATAGATGCTTATTTTTAATGACTTATTACAACTCAGAAATAAAAAGAAAAAAAATAAATATAGCAGAAAAGAAAAAAACTATATAAAAAACTACTCAGAAATGAATAGAAGCAAAAAATAGTTGTGATTAACTGTTCTAAAAATGAGCATAGATGCTTATTTTTAATGACTTATTACAACTCAGAAATAAAAAGAAAAAAATAAATATAGCAGAAAAGAAAAAAAAACTATATAAAAAACTACTCAGAAATGAATAGAAGCAAAAAAATAGTTGTGATTAACTGTACTAAAAAATTAGCATAGATGCTTATTTTTAATGACTTATTACAACTCAGAAATAAAAAGAAAAAAATAAATATAGCAGAAAAGAAAAAAAACTATATAAAAAACTACTCAGAAATGAGCATAGATGCAAAAAATAGTTGTGATTAACTGTACTAAAAAATGAGCATAGATGCTTATTTTTAATGACTTATTACAACTCAGAAATAAAAAGAAAAAATAAATATAGCAGAAAAGAAAAAAAAACTATATAAAAACTACTCAGAAATGAGCATAGATGCGCTTATAGAGGAAATTCAACTTAAATTCATAACAAATTTCAAGAGAAATTCGTATGAATTTAGGCTAAATTCCCTATATAAGGGCATCTATTTTCATTTTCAGAGGAGCTCAATAAGGCAGAGAGGGAGGGGCTTATAAACCGGTCTGATTCCCCTTCGGTTGGCGAGGTGGGACTAAACTTTGGCCGCAATGAGGACCAACCCTTTAGTCCCGGTTGGTGGAACGGACCGGGACTAATGGCCGTCCTTTGGTCCCGGTTCAGGCCACCAACCGGGACCAATGGTGGTGGGCCAGGAGCGAGGGCCATTGGTCCCGGTTCATCCCGCCAACCGGGACCAATAGGTCTAGACGAACCGGGACCAATGGCCCACGTGGCCCGGCCGGCCCCTGGGGCTCACGAACCGGGTCCAATGCCCCCATTGGTCCCGGTTCTGGATTGAACCGGGACTAATGGGCTGGACCGGCCTGGACCATTGGCCCCTTTTCTACTAGTGCCAGTGCAGCCTTCTGGCCCAAGAAGCGCTTCCGTTTTGAGGCTTTTTGGCCCAAACTTGAGGGCTTCGAGCAAGCAGTCAAGGATGCATGGGTTTGTGACCCTGAGATTGTGGACCCGTTCAAGAGGCTTGACGCTCTATTCAGAAATGCGGAAGCGGCGCTCCAGGCTTGGGGTCAGAAGAAAGTAGGTAACGTCAAACTGCTCATGGCGGTGGCGACGCTGGTCATCCTTAGGTTGGATCAAGCAATGGAGTCGAGAGGGCTCACAGAGTTAGAAACCTGGCTGAGGCACACTCTCAAGCTGTCCCTGCTCGGGCTAGCCTCACTGTAGAGAACAATCGAGCGACAGAGATCGAGGCATAGATGGATACGTGAGGGCGATGCAAACACCAAATTCTTACAAGCGGTGGCAAATGGTAGACGTGCGAAGAACTTTATTCCTCGTGTGCGAATGGGCAGCGAGGTAGTTACGGAACAGTGCCGAAAAGAGGAAGTTTTTGCGGATGCCTTCCAAAATCTCCTGGGTTCAGACCAAGCGAGGAGGCACACTTTGGATTTGAGGTTTTTGGGGATGGAAGAATTAGACTTGTCAGATTTGGAAGGCATCTTCTCGGAAGAGGAAGTTTGGAGGGTCATCAAGGAGATGCACCCGGATCGAGCACCGGAACCAGACGGCTTCAATGCATTGTTCTACCAGAAGGCTTGGCCAGTTATCAAAAGCGACATCATGGCGGCGCTGACCAAGCTCGCTGTGGGTGATAGTAGGGGTTTTGCCAAACTGAACCGAGCGCTAATTGTGTTAATTCCTAAGAAGCCGGAGGCGATGGAGGTAGGGGACTTCCGGCCGATCAGCTTGCCGCACAGCTTCTCCAAGCTTTTCGCCAAACTACTGGCAAACAGAGTTCACCGGCGCATGCCCGACTTGGTGGGAGTGAACCAGTCAGCGTTTATTAGGGGAAGAAGTATTCATGATAACTACTTGCTCGTGAGGCAAGTGGCGATGAAAATTCGAGCCAGGAAGAATCATGGTGTCTTCCTCAAGTTGGATATCACGCGAGCTTTCGATTCCCTTTCCTGGCCGTTTCTGTTTGAAGTTTTGCGGGCTAAAGGATTTGGCCCCCTTTGTCTTGCGAGGATGGCAGCTCTTCTGATGACTGCAAGCACGTGTGTGCTGGTTAATGGAGTTCCAGGGAGGAGAATTTGGCATGCTAAAGGGCTCAGACAGGGGACCCGGTCTCTCCGCTGTTGTTTGTGATTGCTATGGAGGCGCTTACGGCGATCGTTGTCAAGGCCATTCAGGAGGGCGTGTTGAGCAGCTACACATGCATTTCGGCAATGCAAAGATTGTCTATCTATGCGGACGATGTCGTCTTTGTGCGACCATCCAGACTCGAGCTGGAGTTTGTCAGGAGAGCGTTGGATATCTTTGGAGAAGCTTCGGGGCTCAAGGTTAATTACAGGAAATCTTTGGCTATCCTCATTACAGATGACCCAGATGACAGAATCAGAGTGGAGAGCTTGTTGCAATGTGCCATGGGTGAATTCCCTTGCAAATACCTCGGCTTGCAGCTCGCGGTGAAGAAACTTACAAAGGTGCAATGGCAGCCATTGCTTGATCAAGTGAGGCACTTCATCCCTGCATGGTAGAGAGGCCTCATGCAATGCTCGGGGAGGCTAGTGCTGGTGAAGTCTGTGGTGGCGGCCAGGCCAGTTCATCATCTTCTGGTCATGAAGGCGCCGGCTTGGGTCCTTGAGGACATTGATAGTTGGATGAGAGCCTTTTTCTGGGCTGGGAAAGATCGAGTCCATGGGGTCAATGCCTAGGAGCATGGAATACAATATGCATGCCCATGCCCTACGATGGACTCGGTGTGAAAAATCTTCAACTTCAGGCACTCGCACTTAGAGTGAGATGGAATGGCTAAGGCGGACGGATCAGCTACGGCCCTGGCAAGGGTTGCACATGCTGGTGGATGATGATGCAAGGCGGGTGTTCGACAGTTTGGTGAGCATCTCGGTTGGCAAAGGGGACAAAGTCTTGTTCTGAAGAGATAGGTGGATACATGGATTCGCAGTTAAG
This sequence comes from Triticum aestivum, assembly GCF_018294505.1. Classification (NCBI taxonomy): domain Eukaryota; kingdom Viridiplantae; phylum Streptophyta; class Magnoliopsida; order Poales; family Poaceae; genus Triticum; species Triticum aestivum. Next base: position 319,620,996 of record NC_057807.1, on the reverse strand, counting down.
GACATCGCGCCCACGCTGATCCAAGGAGTGTGCGCTAAAGTTAGGAACAACAGGACGGTTGCCCAGGCCCTACAGGAGGAGAGTTGGACGCTGGATGTGCAGCTCCAGTTCTCGTTCAGAGCGCTTTTGCAAGTCATGCATCTGAGGCATGCAATAGCTTTGGCGCCGAGAGACGAGCAGGAGGAGGATCGCTTCACTTGGCCACATGATCGATCGGGTGCATACACGGCGAAATCCACCTACACCCAGCTCTGTCAGGGTGGGATACGCTCCCCCACGGCCAATGGGATCTGGCGCAGCTGGGCACCGCTAAAATGCAAAAATTTTGCTTGGTTGGCAGTGCAACACAGGTTGTGGACTTCGGATAGGAGGGCGCGGCACGGCTTGCAGAACACGCCCTCACCTTGTTACACGTGCCTGCAGGAAGAGGATAACGCAGAGCATATTTTGGTGCAGTGCGTCTACGCGCGAGGGGTTTGGCATACGTGCCTTGATACGCTACATTTGAATGTGGCTGCACCGTCAGTGAGCGACACTTTGGCTGAATGGTGGTTGAGAGTTAGAACCACTTTCCAAGGCAAGGAGAGGAGGGGCTTCGACACGTTCGTTATCGAGGCTGCTTGGTCTCTTTGGAAACAAAGAAACACGAGAGTTTTCCATCGACGGAGCAAATAAAGGGACCAAGAGAGTTAGCTAGATGGATTCTTGAGGAGTTAGAAGAGCTGAAACGTGCAGGTGTAGGTGTCAGAGGTTTAGATAGATTTGTGAGGAGTTGACCTTAGCTTTGCGTTCGGTGTGGTGTTACCGGCTACCGATGTTTGCATCTGTCGCAGGTCTCTTGTAATTATTATTTTCTCTCTTCTATAAAAATATGGTATGCTATTGACGCACTCTTAAAAAAAAATCAGTTCGTTGAGGATCCCAGAGGAAAATCGGTCAGGTGCGGGGCAACCACCGATATCGGATGGCGCGAAGCGTGCTAGGGAGACATTGCCGCGGCTGGAGCAAGGCCGGGCGTGAAACGAACAACTCGGATGGCACTCTCGCACGACAAAGCCCCAAGGCGGCGTGTACTCGCCATCCTTTTAGGGGCAATGAGAACTGATTGGATGAAACATGAATTAGAGTAATAATATGAGAACTAAAACTAAAAAAAGCTATGATTTATTTGCTTGATTATTATTGTATAGTTGCAAAATGTTTATTTAATTTAAACGAGCAGCCTCCACATATGACAGGTGCTCACAATCCATTGCACTTAGACCAACAGAAGAATGACAAGATAAGAAACACAAAAAACAATACTATCACAAACATCCACGTAGCGCTTTGTAACACAAGGTGCAACACTCATTTTATTTTGAACGACCACGCGCAACACTTAGGTAATGCTGCCAGCAGTCACCGACGCATGCATGCACGCTGAGTCGGCCGAGTGGGCAGTGGGCAGTGGCTCATGGGTTGACGTAGATGTCGAGCTCCAGCAGGTCGGGGCGGACGGTCTTCCACAGCACGTAGCCTTTCGCCATCCGGAACTGCCCCGTGCCGCCGACCACCGCCAGCTCGCGCACCGCCACGCCAGTGTCGTCGCGCCCCATCACGGTGACCGAGCTCCCCGCGTAGGCCCCCGACGTGAGCACCACGTTCATGGTCACCATCAGCTCGAACCCCCCCTTGGAGGAGGCGACGATGTACTGCCCCTGCGCGCGCCCCACGGCGGCCGACGACGCCGACGTGCCCTCCGTCAGCACGTCGTCCATCACCACCGTGTTGCCGAAGTTGCCCCGCGGGCCGCGCACCACCATCATCGCGCTGTCGCCCATCACGTCGTGCATGTACACGTGCAGGTGCGCCGACGCCCCGGCCGCCGGCCGCGGCGCCGCCACCGCCAGGATGACGGCGACGGCTGCGGCGAGCGCGAAGGACGTGGGGTTGAGCTTGAAGCAAGCCATGGCCGGGATGAGTGGATCACAACAGCGCTTGCTAGTACGTATCACTCCTGATGCAGCACGTTTGGGTTTGTTGTTTATATACAAAAAACAGTAGATTTGCCTTTGTGGTACTGGAGATTTGCGGGTCCATGGTCCCTTGGTTGGTCCTTGATAATGGACATGTGGTGTATTATTTGTCGATCCAGTTGCGGTGTGCGCGTTAGGTTTTAATTATCACGTTCGATTATTTGCACTTAAATGTAGAACAAAAAATTGGTTGATGCCTCTCAAGAAACAACGGAGAAAGTTTGTATGTACATTGCATGCACGAAAGAGCGGTGGTTGCGTCGGTGCCCATGCATTGCTGGCCGTAGATCGCTATGCTGTCTCTCGTAATGGACTAGATCGAGATCTACGAACGACCATATTTCACTTATATGTTAATCTCCAACAAAATGGGTACGTAAATGATGTGATTGTAACTTGTAAGATGTTCATGGCACCAAATACATGGTACGTACGTAACTGATGGCGAGTACAGTTGCTAATCTGTTCAGTAATTTGTCTGGTGATGCGCGTCTTCTTGTCATTTGCCTTCTTTGTGTTAGGAATAAAATTAATTAGGATTAATTGTAATTAGAACCGTCATTAGACGGTTGTGTGTGTCCACCGCCTTTCCTGTTCCGTGCGGACACATGTGCCCGTACGGACACGTCTCTTTGTAATTACCGCCTTAATTGGCGACTGTTGAGAGGGTATATATACCCCAATCATCATCAATGAAATCCAGAGATTCATTCTCAATCAGTTTACTTCAACCAAATTTAGCTTAAGCTTACAACGTGAGCATTCTCTTAAGAATACATATCAGTCTACATATATCCAAGACATATATGAGAAGTTCTATGTGGATATATCAAACCAATAAAAGACATGTAATATGGTCATAGTACCCCTAATAGGGTACAAATCCATTCATACCTAGGGGTGATAATGAAGTGATATCAGGACCTGAAGTTCTATCTCACTAATGTCAAAGCACTCATATAATTGCAAAACTACGTCAGGCCTGACACTAAATTTGCTATCTTTGTTCAGAGTGCAACCCACAACAAAAGGTATATGACCGATATAAGAAATATTAGCTTATATCTCAAGCTCACAATAAAGCTTGGATATTTCCATCATGAAATACAAGATATGACCATGATATGATATAATGATATTGGCTCTTTCTTTGATCCCAACAATGCCGTATCAATGACTGAATTTGCAGGAATAGCCTTCATATGGAAGTCATCTAAATGAGCATTAATGGCTATTTCTAGTTATCATTTTGACATAATTGTTTTATCTAAAAGCATTGCAAAATATGCATGGCTTAGCAGAATGATTAACCACATTCAAAATCATGTGGTTGAGATTCATCAGAATCACATAACTTGATTTATCAAGACACTACCACTTGTGTTACTCAATACTTAAAGGTTATATGAAGAGCAATATCATAAAGCACATTGCTCGAAAATTACTTATCCTCACAAATTATAGAAAGTGAGGAAACAATATGCAAACAACATACTTTGAAAATCCTACAGATTATTAATAATGTCATGATCATATCAATGGAATTTGTATGACACATCCTTCAAGTTTGCAAAGTTCAGGGGGAGTCATCTTCCAAACTATAACCTGTAATCATCAGATTACATATATTGTACTCTTTTTTCCCTTCATGAGGTTTTCCCTAATGGTTTCTCATAAAGGTTTTTTTAACGAGACAAAATAACACAAGTGTCCATATATGCCATATTATTTTCTCCTTATGTTTTTCCCACTGGGTTTTAAAGGAGTTTTCAATGGCATATCATATCGCACTCTTTTCCCTTATGAGTTTTCTCTAATAGTTTCTCATAATGGTTTTTAATGAGGCAATATCTTCTCAAAGATGATATGTCATACTTTCTATTTTCCCTACCGGCGTTTTCTAAAGGAAGTACTCAAGACATATTAATTGTTCTCTAAACTCATTGATGAGTTTTCTTTTTCAAAGGTTTTTCTCATATGAGTTATCAAGAGACAATAATCATTATATGTTGCATCATTTTTTCCTTATTATTTTTCCCACTGGGTTTAAAGGAGTTTTAGCAACATATCTACACTATTCTCTTCATATTTTTCCCACAGGGTTTTTGGAGGAGACTTTAAAGACTATACGATGGATTTCTCAAGATGGATAATGTATATACAAGGAGCCTACAAAGATGATGCAAGGAGCAGGCATTGTACAAGGGGGAGTGTTAGGAATAAAATTAATTAGGATTAATTGTAATTAGAACCGTCATTAGACGGTTGTGTGTGTCCACCGCCTTTCCTGTTCCGTGCGGACGCATGTGCCCGTACGGACACGTCTCTTTGTAATTACCGCCTTAATTGGCGACTGTTGAGAGGGTATATATACCCCAATCATCATCAATGAAATCCAGAGATTCATTCTCAATCAGTTTACTTTAACACTTTGCATGCCATTGTACCATGGGAGGATCCAGCGAACAGACAAATGTGCACAAGGCACGTCAGTGACAGTGAGGTGTCGTGCCAGGGCCCCGAATCTTTTGTTTCCGTCGTTGTTTTCTGGATCGAGATAGAGAGCAAGACCAGTGAAAAGATGCCGCAGAAAAAATATACTATATACTACTCCCTCCGTCCGGAAATACTTGTACTAAAATAAGTCTAGATACAACCATTTTGAGGACAAGTATTTCCGGACGGATGGAGTACTTGTGCTTCATTCTCAACATGTCCACACGACGAAATTGTGGCCATGGACTCGGGCGACATGGGGAGACCCACCAGTTGCCGGCCACCACAAGCCCCAGCCCTCCACCCCCCCTCATCATCATGGTCGGAGGCGACCGTGCTAAGCCCGTGCCGTGGACGATGGAGGCGGGGCGAGCTCTCTCTCTCTCGGAGCAGCGTTTTCCCCTCAGATTCAAGGCTGAGGCGGTGACCGATCATGGTGTTGGTGCTTTGTTCAGACGGTGCGGCGGTGCATGGCCTGCTCCTCCATGGCGCGGCGGCACGCCATTGGCTACTGGCAAGGCGCCCTTTCCCAGCGCCCCTGCTGCTCCCGATGAGATCCGCGCATCCCTGGGTCGTCGGTCGAAGTGCTGGTGCTTACCGATTCCTCTGATTTGATCCACGGTGCCGCATCGGCGTGGGGGCCGCGGGCTCGGCCTGAATTAAGGGGGCGGTCCTAGGGTTCCTCAAGTGACAAGACGAAGATCTGTCTGACGCCTGTCCTTCTTGAGCTGGTCGGAGTGTCGGGTTCTGGAAGGCTCCGCCGGCGAACTCCCATGGGCGCGTTATCTGTGGAAATTGCTGGATCGGATGGGATTCAGTCGTGCCCACTGGTTCTCCGTTAAGAAGGGAGCAATGCGAAGCTCTGCTATCTGTTGCCATCACGGGACATGTTTAATTCCATGCTGAAGTCAGAGGCGGAGAATGTCACGGAAGCCGAGATCGAAGGAATCGTAATGGTAATTGGAGCTTTTGTGGCGATGAGGAACTTGCTTGGAGTTTCAGATTTTGTAGCAGTGGTATGTAAGTGGGGGCGACAACACAGGTGCAGTTCAAAGTCTTACCTCTCAAGGTGAAAATCCAAGGTCTGGCCTTAGTTGGTTGTGCCTAGCAAGGACCTTGTTGAAGGCATTGTTTTGAGAGCGGGGACTATCTTCAGGGTGAAAACCCAAGATCTACGATCGGGCGACGACGGTGCTTGTGCATTGTTACCTTCTTTGAGGCGTGTTTTTGGAGAACTTGGAATTCATGTGTTGTTTTGGTGTTGTTGTACTGCTACTGTAAGGACTGGAACTCTGTAGCAGGGATTTTCCTTTTCTAGATTCTTCTTTTTGGCTGTGTGCATCCGTAATGCCTTTAGGGTAGTTGCAGAGGCTGGCTATAGTTGGTATCCGTGATATTAATATATTCCCTTTATAAAAAAGTATTTAGCTCGTCACAACTACTCGCCACTAGAGGACTACATCTCTGTCCGCTCCCACTGCCATGTTTTCTTCATCGATGTTGAAGTATAATGTTCGACCCTTTCTCATGGTTCGGACTTTTGAATGAGTTGGCTAGAGCATTAATTTAACATGTTATTCGAACTAGGAGGTCTTGAGTAATACTCTGCCAATGTAGTATTAAAAAAAGATTTTGCGGTCTACATAAATCTGGCATCTAAAGACTAAATAAGCCTAGACGTGAGGGGGGGGGGTGTTGAAGTACATTGCCTGGCTCTCTCTATCACTTCGGACCTTTGGATCAGTTAGTTGAGGCCTGCCCCCGCTTCCGCCACTCACATCATAAACTCCAAAGAAGCATAAATGCGAGGGGGATTCTTGGAGTATAATGTTCGGCCCTCTACCATAGCTTGAGCTTATGAGTGAACTAGTTAGGTACATAAACTTACAACCAAGAGGTTCAGGGTTCAAGACCCAGTAAACACAATAAATAATTGGGGCCTGCCCCCGCTTTTGCTGCCCTTGTATAAACTCCAAAGGAGCATAGACGTGAGGGGGAGTGTTGAAGTATAATGTACGATCCTCTCGCATAGTTTGAGCTTTTGGGTGAAATGGCTGGTGCGTGCAATTCTACATGGTATCAGAGCCAAGAGGTCTTTAGTTCAAGACCCGGCTGGTGCAATTAAATTGTAGCCCACTTTTAGTCCATGTTTAGGCCTCCGGGAGCCACACGTGAGGGGAAATGTTGACATATAAATGCATAGCCCACCGTTCCCCATTAGCTTGAGCTTTTGGGTGAACTAATTAGTGCGTGTAGTTCTACACCCGACGTATATGCGTAGGAATAGGAATTAACGAGCGTTATTGACTAAAGTCCATGAAGACAGACTAATAACCTCCAACAACACCTCTCCCCTCGGCGCCGCTAGCAAAGCCCAAATGGCGGCGGGAATCTCCTCCCCTCTGCTCGGTCCATGAAGGCTGGGGTGAGATGGCCTAGTCGCACAGAGGCGCCTTGGGCGGCAGAGCGGCAGTGATAACCCACAAGTATAGGGGATCGCAACAGTTTTCGAGGATAGAGTATTCAACCCAAATTTATTGATTGGACACAAGGGGAGCCAAAGAATATTCTCAAGTATTAGCAGTTGAGTTGTCAATTCAAGCACACCTGGATAACTTAGTATCTGCTGCAAAGTATTTAGTAACAAATAGCATGGAAGTAACGGTAACAGTGGCAAAGGTAACGATAGCTGTTTTGTAGTAATTGTAACAGTAGCAATGGTAACTAAATAAGCAAAGCACAATATGTGAAAAGCTCGTAGGCATTGGATCAGTGATGGATAATTATGTCGGATGCGATTCCTCATGTAATAGTTATAACATAGGGTGACACAGAACTAGCTTCAGTTCATCAATGTAATGTAGGCATGTAGCTTTAGTTGAATGTAGTTGCCGTCGCCTAGTCCCTGTGGAGAACACGACATCCGTAGTTTGGGGCGTAAAAACCCCGCTATACTTTCAATTGATCATTTTGGCACCGTTGCCGGGGACTAGCGTCGAGCGATTGTGTTAGGCTATAGACTAGGTTTTTCTTCTTTTTCTAGTTTTTACCATATATTTGTGATATATCTCTAATCACTAACCCCTGTTCTAGTTAGTATCTTTTTTGTTTTCTTTTGCTTTTTGCAGGTTAGAACTATCTTCTCGGTTATGGTTTACTATTCAGATCATCAGGCTTATGCGAGCAACACTCCAAACAGCACGGAAAGTATTCAAGAACTGATAAGTAAGATTTCCATCAATTAGATGATTTAGCTCAGTAGCGAGGATTAGTTTTTGAGGATAGGCCTAGTTCTTATTATTCTTATTCCGGAGGCAATCCTTATGTTGCTCCTACATGCCATATTTGTGGATTTCAGGGCCATTTGCCCGCTGAATGTCAGCGTGGTTACTCTCACACTCCAGACTGTTTTGGCATGAGCTTCGCTCAAGAGCATAGCTCATACCAAAACAATTACTCACATGGGTGGCCTGAAAACCCGAATATGTCATATAGGAGCAACAACCCTGAGATCTCATCGTTTGCTTCTAGTAATCATATGCAGGGATTTAGGTATGAAGAGGAGAGCCACAACCATGCACCACAACAATTTTATTCACCTCCTACTCATATACCTCAATACCAGGAGATGTGTCCAATGGAGTTAAATGGTCCTCCATTTGGTCAACCAACAACTCCAGCACCTTTTGTGCAATCCCATGTGCAAGTGCCCGCACAAGATGAGTTCGATGACATAGACAAGCTCACACTTTTGAGTATCGAGTTCACTTGGAGTGCCGAGGATGATCCTATTAGGAAGGTTATACTAGATGAAATGAAGAAGATCAAGAGTGTAAAAGAGCTAGTGGAAGAAGTAAGGAAGATTGAGAAGAACATCAACGCTGGCAGCACTATTTCTTCACAGCTAGAGCTGAGTGTTGCCGAGATTTCCCTTGATACATGTGAGGTTCCAACACCGTCACATCCAGTTGAGCAAGATAGCAAGAGTCCAGTGGAAGAAAGACCTCAGATTGAAGAAGATGAACTAGAAGACAAGGAACAAGATGATCAAGAGCTGCAATTCCCAAGTGATCAAGTTGAAGACTCATCATCTACTACTCCTGAAGAAGTACAAGAAGCTGCTGTAGATGAAGATGAAGAACATGAGATTCATTTGCCTATTGTCATACCAGAGCGTGATGTGTCAGGTTTACCCAATCCTCTTGATGACATGATGCCTTGTGATTTCTTTGCTACTACCTTGCATTACATGATACCATCACTTAAGATTGATTTGAAAACTCATTTGCTTGGATATGATGATATATACCCTGTTAGTGGCATTACTCTCATTTGTGATGATCATAGTTACTTTCCTCGTGCTAGTCCTATGCTTAATGAAACATATCATTCCCATGCTAGTCTTGAGCTTAATGATAAATATCATCCTCATGTTAGTGTTGACCTTGCTGATTTCTACCATCCTAAACATGTGCTTTATAGCTATGCTTATGTAATTGGATATTCGATTGATGACTTGGAGGGTATTATCCCTACCACTTGCATTGTCTCTTTGGTTGAGTGCTCTTTCAGGTTGTTGCTTGTGCACGATCCACTACATGCTGACCAAGTTCGAGATGACATTCCCTGGGACCCTAGTGGACCCATGGCATGGGGATGAGGAGAAGCAAGGAGCACACATGAAGAGAGAAGCTGGAGCAGGCATGAGGATAGGGAAGCAAAAGGAGAGGAGTCGCAATGCACGAGGATGTGAGAGTGATCGAGCGAGACCTACATCATATAAACCCCGTGAGTTGTTTCATGACCCTAATCTGAATACCATCATACATTATACATGCTGTAATCAACTGTTATTTGGGTTGCTTGAGTCATTTCTTAAATACCGTCCCACTGAATTTTACCTTCGACATAGGGCGATTGATGTGAATATGTGAACTGAGTGTTGAATGCGTTGTAAACTAGTGATCTATACAATGCTTGCTTTGCTGAAATTAGTGAAAGCTATTAGTTTTGAGTGCTCAAATCCCTAGTACACTAGAAAACTTAATCATTTTCTGCTTTTACCTCGATACACCTAGATCATTAAGTGTCAGATGTTGAGTTTGTGCCTAATGTGTTCCCATTGAGAGCAATCACCTAACCACTATGGATTAGCATGCTATGTTCCCTGGATCGGTAGCATGTGAACTAGACATGGAGAAGTGATGATTCCTATTTTTGTGCTTAAGCGTTGTTCATTTAAGATAAGTAATAATGAATAAATAAGTCTGACTACCTACAGTAGCATGTCATGTTCCCGGGATCGGTGGCATGTGAAATCGGGTTAGCTTGGGCAGTAATTAATAATAGAAATGTAATTGTCGAACCAGGTGTATACCATGTTCTCGGGATCGGTGGTATGTTCCTTTGGGGAGACAAACTAAAAAAACTAATAATTGGTCAAGCCGGGTGTATACCATTTTCTTGGGATCGGTGGTATGTTCCTTTGGTGAGATCAATAAAATATTACCATTACTTCCTTCAAATTTAATAAGTGGTTCAACCACAATGTTATATTTCTGCAAATAAGTGATTTAATTCAAGCTCCTTTTGTTCTCAGGATCATGCTCTCTTTAGGAACCTTTTGGCACAGTCAGCATTTGAACTTGCTAATCTTCGTTTATCATTGCAAAAGTTTAAAATGGCCGAGTTTAATAGTGTCCTATTGATATGTAGCACTCTTAACCATTGATTTTCACTAGCTAAGTCCAAAGCATGCAATGTTTGGAGATCTACTTCACTGGGACATTCTCTAGTCATCTCACTATTCACTATCTTGCTCTTGTCATATGCCTTTACTTGAGGACAAGTAAAGATTTAAGTGTGGGGGAACTTGATAAGCACATTTCATATTCATCTTTTGGCACTCAAATATGCGGTTTACTGAGATATGACCATCAATTCTTGCTGTGAAATATTGAATATTTGCATGAAAATCATATAAAGGATCATTTACTAGTCTTTGGTCTATTTTGCAGAAATGTGCGCAAAGGCACTATAAATCTTCAAGATCCGGACTAAGTGGCTAAGAGAACGAAGAAGAGGAGGAAGAATGGACCCGACCGTGAAGAAAAGAAGCAATCAGAGGGGCCAAGCTATAGATGGCAGGATCAACTTGGGAAGAAAGAAGAGAAGTAGGAGGGCCAAACCGCAAAGTGGCAGATCAGGGAGGGGATCAAAATCCCTAGGTGGCCTTCGATCCCCTTGGGCCTGGCACATCTCATCTCTCTCCCTCTCCCCTTCTTCTCCACCACCGGCCGCCGCCACAGCCAGGCCGGCGTGGTGGTGCGCCTCTGCCATCCATCCATCCACGAGCACACCACCTCCAGCACCACATCACCCATCTCCATCCACCAGCGCCACCGCGCCATCACCAGCATCCACCAGCACCGATCCATCAACGCCGCCACCAGTGCCGCCTCGCCACCCATCTCCCTGCTGCTCCTCCACCTTTCTTCTCCTCCTAACCCTACTGCTGCTCTTCTTCTTCTTCCCCTTGCTGTTGTTGCCTTTCTTCTTCCTCACCTCCACCATACTGCTGCTCCTATAGCCCTTCTTCTCCCACGGCGTACTCTGAACCCCATACTGCTACTACTTTCCACCCGCTGCTGCTTCCTCTCTCCCCATCTCTGCTGTTCCCTTTCCCTTCCTGCCGCTCCTCCTCCTCTTCCTCTGCTTCTTTGCTTCTTTTCTGAACTATAATCCCGCTGTTGTTCTCTCTCTCTCTTATCTCAAACTGCTGTAAACTTTAGAAGTGTAATGTTCAGAATTTTGTAATGTTCAGGGTTGTGTAATGTTCAGACTTGACAAGTTCTAGCAACTCGTTATTTGTTCAGTTTAGTACCTGTATAATAAAGTACTTGTTATGTTGGACCTGACTAGTTGAGGCCTTGTTAATTTGGGTGATAATTGATCTATTAGAATGTGCTTCTGTGTATTACTATTCTGCTAGTATATGTGCGTGTTCACCTTGTGTACTAATCCCCTTTCCTAGTTATCTTCCAGTACTTGTCAACTTTGTGTGTGTTTGATTTTCAGTCCATATGTTAGCTCAAGTACCTGTGCCATATAAATATAGGTGTGTGCTTGTGATTTAAATAATCTGTTTTCTGTTCAGTAATTCATACGCTTGCTAGATATATATGGTCATGTCTTTTGACTTCCCTTGTCACTGATGTTAGCCTTTCAGTTTCTATAATAATATGAAAATACCAAAAAGTCAGAGTAAAGATAATCTTCATCTCCCTTTGCTTCTGTCATTTTCTTTGTTGATGATCCTTGTCAGTGTTAGGTTTATTTTCTGTTTTCATCATTCAATTGGGTCACCTAGCTTTAGTCGAACGTAGTTGCCGTCGCCTAGTCCCTGTGGAGAACACGACATCCGTAGTTTGGGGCGTAAAAACCCCGCTATACTTTCAATTGATCAATATGGTTTGCTTAATTATGTATATATTTCTTGTGTGTCTAGTAGGAAGTCAATATGAGTGATCGTGCGTGGATGTACACCGGTTACACTAGTCAGTATGTTTCGACCGAGGAATGGTTAACAAAAACTAAGGGGTTTGTTAGAGCCCCATTTGCAAATGGCCAAAAATTTAGCTGGTGCCCCTGTGTCCGGTGCGACAACTATAATCATAGGGACGAGCTTGAAATGAGTAAACACCTACAGAAGTTTGGTTTTACGCCTGGTTACACGGTCTGGACATTACATGGTGAGTCTGCCCAATGTGCCAGAGCCGAGGTGGTTTGTCGTCGCAGCGACGAGCATGGTACCAGGACCACAGACATGGTGCAAGACTTTGATGATGCTCGGGCTTCACACGAGGAGATGGAGGAATCTGCAAAGGCCTTCATGGAAATGTTGGAGTCCTCAAAACATCCTCTCCACGAGCACACTGAGCTTTGTCAGCTGGATGCCATCTCACAAATAATGGCTTTGAAGGCTCAATTCAACTTGGGCAGAGATTGCTATGACGTGATGATGACAGTTTTCGGACGATTTCTACCCAAAGGCCATGTGCTACCTCCAAGCATGTACCAGTCATACAAAATCCTCCGTGCTCTTAAGATGCCCTATGAGAAGATACATGCCTATGAGAAAGGATGTGTCTTGTTTAGGCTTCAGTATGAGGACTTGAACTATTGTCCCATTTGCAATTCTTCTAGGTATGTTGTGGTAGACAACGATATGGCTGAGAAGACGCAGACCAAAATACCCGCTAATGTTCTTTCGTATATGCCGATCGTACCAAGACTTAAACATCTTTTCATGGTCGAAGAGACGGCTAGACAGACGACATGGCACAAAATGGGCAAAAGAACTGAACTAGATGCAGATGAGAATGTGATGATGGTGCACACATCAAATGGTGAAGCGTGGAAGCGCTTCGATGCATTACATAAGGAAAAAATGGCAGATCCTACGCATCCTCGAGTCGCCGTCAACACATATGAGTTTAGTGTGTTTGGTCAGATGGGAGCCCCATACAGCTGTTGGCCCGTGTTTGTCATTCCACTCAATCTCCCCCCGGGAAGATTATGCAAAGAAAGAACATTTTCCTGACGTTGATAATTCTAGGGCCCAACTATCCGGGGGAAAATATGAATGTGTACATGCAGACGCTTAAGGATGAATTGCAAGAAGCTTGGGATAATGGGTTCAAGACATACGACGCCTTTAGCAAAGAGAACTTCATAATGCGTGTCTGGTACATGTACTCGACGCATGACTTGCTGGCGTATGCGCTATTCGTTGGCTGGTGTGTGCATGGAAGGTTCCCGTGCCCCACATGCAAGGGAGCTCTTGAGTTTCGTTGGCTGACGGCGGGGCACAAGTATAGTTGCTTTGACTTGCATAGACAGTTTCTAGATCCTCGCCATAAGTTTAGGAAAGACAAGAAGAACTTCATGAAAGGTAGAGTTGTCAAACACTCTCCACCACCTGCGTTGACAGGCCAACAGACCCTAGATCAGTTAAATGCTCTTGAGCCAGATCCAGAGCATTCGGGGTATTTCAAGGGGTATAATAAGGAACACGCATGGACTCACAAGACAAGCTTCTGGGATCTGCCTTACTTCAAAGACCTCCTTTTCCCACACAACATCGACGTGATGCACACTGAAAAGAATATTGCCGAAGCCATTTTTGGTACATTGTTCGACATAGAGGGGAAATCAAAGGATAATACTAAGGCTAGAGACGATCAAGAGGAGCTCTATGATAGACTGTTACAAAACATGCAAGAACCAAATGGAAAGCGGAACTGGAAGAAGCCAAATGCATGGTTCAATCTTGGAAGGCCAGCTATGAAGGAAATTATTTTGTGGGTGAAAATGCGGTTGATGTTCGCCGATGGGTATGCAGAAAATCAAAAGAGGGGAGCGAGTCTTGATAAATTTAAAATATTTGGTCTAAAAAGTCATGATTGACACATATGGATAGAGCGGATAATGCCGGTGATGTTGCGTGGCTTCATCCCTGAGGATGAATGGCTAGTACTGGCAGAACTGAGCTATTTCTTTCATGTTCTTTGTGCGAAAGAACTATCGCCTGGCCTCCTAGAAGAAATGGAACAGTTGGCGCCAGAGTTGATCTGCAAGTTAGAGATGATCTTTCCGCCAAGATTCTTTAATCCAATGCAACACTTGATTTTGCATCTCCCGACCGAGGCACGATTGGGGGGGGGCGTGCAAAATCGTTGGTGCTACTCAACTGAGAGGATGCAGAAGACACTTCGAGCAAAATGTAAAAATAAACGTAGAATAGAAGCATCGATGGCCGAGGCATTCATCACTGAGGAGGCGTCAAACTTCATGACAGCACACTACGAAGCCAAAAATTGTCATTTGCATAATTCAAAGCCTCGGTACAATGCTGACGAGCCTAAAAAGGGTCAATCCAACCTCAGCCTATTCAAAGAGAATCTCGCACCATCCAGTGCTTGAAAACCAGTATCGTTGGATGTTGAAGAATGGTGGACCATTTCGTTGTATCTCTTTAACAACCTAATAGAAGTGCGGCCGTACATCAAGTAAGATCTCGTTACATTGTTTCGCAACTTCTAATTTCTTTGAACTGCTCTTATTCCTGGATATTTGATGCAGTCGATACATCACCATATTCTCGTATGGAGCGGTGATCCAAGAGGATTCCGTCGAAGAGTATGAGCTTCTGGCAAAGCAAGGAGGCGAATATCCCGGTTTCATCTCTTGGTTCAAAAAACGGTAATTTCCATTAGACCCTTTCATTTCTTTGGCTAATTTGCGACTAATGCAACAATCCTTTCTTATTAAACTTGTAGGCTAATTCAGAGATTATGGATGCTGAATTGAGACAAGTAGCTAATGGTTTTGACTATAAGGTCTGTTCATTTGACAATTACGACATCAACGGGTATCGCTTTCGTACCTATGGCAAAGAGCTATCTATGGCCGACCGAAGGTCTTCAAATTGTTGTGTCTCTGCTATCGGCGAAGGAGGTGTCGAGTATTATGGAAGAGTTGAAGCAATTTATGAACTTCAATTCTATGGTGATAACCCACCAAACGTCGTACACTTTAGATGTTATTGGTTCCAGCCCAGGGAGACTAGAAGGACTCATGAACATATAGGGCTAGTCGAAATCAAACAAAGCACCCATTTGGATGTTCCCGATGTCTATATTACGGCTCAACATACAACCCAAGTTTTCTATCTACCGTGGGCCTGTCAAAGTGATCCAAATCTCAGTGGTTGGGATGTCGTTTATGAAGTGCCGCCACGTGTTAGACCACCTCCCCCCAATGAAGAGGATTATGAACGTCACATTAACCAAGATACATATGATGAAGGAGAATTCTTCCAAGAAACACGTCTTGCCAAAAACGTTTCAAGAAATGCTCTACTCCACCCCAGAACATTGAAGTAGACAACGATAGTGAATCCGACCCTGAGCCGGAACAAGAAGAGCCGGAAGAAGAAGAAGTTACCACTGCAGATGACCCGTTAATGCTTGAACGATTACGTAAAGGTGGCCTTCCACATGATGATGCATTTATTAATGATGATGATGAGCATGTCATTACCGATAGTGATGATGATGATGCATTTATTAATGATGATGATGAGCACGTCGTTACCGATAGTGATTCTTAGGTATTCAAATTTTTATGGTGTACTTTGTATGATTTATATAGTTCATATGTATAATTTTGTTACTTTGTATGATTGTTTCTTATACATAAGTGCCATGGTCTTGATTTTCGTCCCTGTCGGCTCGCCCGCTTTATGATTCGGATGTGGTAAATTCTCTTTCATAACTATTTGTTGCATTTCGCATTTATGACAATTATGGCCATCAAGTTGACATAGAGATATTTTAATCTAGGAGGTATGTGAACTGGAATTTGAAACCGACCCTCTTGTCGAGAAGTTAAATTTAGTTGAAAAAGAAATGAGTATTTAAAAGAAAAAATTAAAAGAATTGAAGAAGAGAAGATGACATTGGAGTTGTATGTTGCCGATGTCATCGATGATCACAAGATGAAGATGAATGCAATGCGCTTGAAGATGGATGCAATGCGCCTGAAGCTTAAGAAGATTAGAAAATATGCCATTGATAATGAGGATTGGTATCATTATGCCGTTGGATCAATTGTTACCTTAGTTGCGATCTTCATCATATTTGTTGTGATGAGGGTAAGTTTTCTCTAATGTTTTGCTTTACAAATGGATACTTAGCTTATTTTATTCTAAATGGCATAATTACCTAAGTTATATAAAAAAATGAGCTATACTTAGCTTATTCAGTTCATTTATGACATACTTAGCATACTTAGGTCAAAAATGGCATGATAATCTTTGTTACGTCCAAAATGATATAGACTTAGCTTATTTTCCTCGAAAATGACATAATAACCTTACTAAGCTCCAAAATGACCTATTTACCTAGCTTAGCTCTAAAATGAACTACACTTAGCATTTTTACCAAGCTTAGCTCTAAGAAGAGGAGAGGAGAAAAAGAAAGAGAAGAAAAAAATCTTCTTCTTCTTCTTCTTCTTCTAACTAGTCTTCTTCTTCTTCTTCTTCTTTTTCTTCTAACTTTCATCTTTCCCAATTTGTAGATTTGCTTTACATGAGGAAGGCTTGGATTCATGGAGTGTACTATTCTTCTGGTGCTTCCTTGTTGTTTTATGAAAACTTGTTTGGATATGTATGTCTATATGGATATGTTGTTGGAAACTTGTTTGTGGTTATGTATATATGGATATGTTGGACTTTGTTGAACTATGTTGTTGGATTGGATCAAATATGTTGTTGGACATGCTGTTGGATATGTATGCATGTATATCTGTGTTTGAAACCATGTCTAATTAATTGGATTTAAATAAAAACAGGGGATGTGTAGCCTCTTTGCCATCTGCTAGCGGACGGCAAAGAGCTTTGCCGTCAGCTAGCAGACGGCAAAGAGGACACATGGCAGTCACCTATGCAAAC
This sequence comes from Triticum aestivum, assembly GCF_018294505.1. Lineage (NCBI taxonomy): Eukaryota > Viridiplantae > Streptophyta > Magnoliopsida > Poales > Poaceae > Triticum > Triticum aestivum. The sequence goes on along the minus strand of NC_057807.1, from coordinate 319,603,968 downwards.
TGGCAACACTAGCTACCTATTTGGTCATTTTGCCGTCTGCAAGCGGACGACAAAGTGACCAAATAGGCCTGGCAAATAGGGACATCTATGCCGTCTGCTGGCCGACGGCATAGCTGGTCACGTGGCAGCATCCCAGTGTTGCCCTAGCTAAGCTCTTTGCCGTCTGTCGGCGGATGGCAAAGAGCTTTGCCTCTTTGCCGTCGGCTGGCAGACGGCAAAGAGCGACGTTAACCCCCTAACGGCTCTCACCCCACAACGCCACCGCCCGTCATCATTGCCGTCTGCTGGTCTCAGATGGCGGATGGCACAATTCTTTGCCGTCCGTTTCTATGAAGCGGACGACAAAGAAGGCCTTTGTTGGCACGTGTTGAGCCCGATGGTTTGCCGTCCGCTGGCTGACGGCAAAGGCCTTTGCCGTTCGGGATCTGTGCCTTTGTCGTCTGCCATGGCGGACAACAAAGAAGCTGATTCCAGTAGTGACGGGTCGCATAAATCCCTCCAAAGAAATCTCCAACTAAACCATTATTATGCAACCTACGTGCAACAATTGCCCCCAAGTTGTATTGTTTGTCACCTAATACAACATTCTTGAGAACACAAAGATCAGGAACACACATGTAACATGCTTCATCTTTACCGTTAATGCATCTACCAATGAAAAGAGCAAAGCAATGTATAGCAGGAAAGTGAATGCTCCCTATGGTAGCTTGTGCTATTTCTCTAGATTCTCCCATAGTGATACTAGCAAGAAAGTCTTTATATTCAGATTTACGGGGTTCATTAACATTGCCCCACTGCGGGAGTTTACAAGCAGTAGTGAAATCTTCTAGGTCCATGGTATATGATTTATCATAAATATCAAACAGGACATTTTGAGAATTACGCGAAGATGTAAATTTAAACCTTCTCACGAATGAATCAATCAAATAGTAGTACTGAGGACACTTATCTTGCATGAAGTCCTCAAGATCGGCATTACACACATATGCATCAAAATCATCCTTGATGCCTGCTTTGACCATAAACTCTTCCGACGGCCATTCACAAGGCCGCACGTCAGCTTCCCTCGGTGGTTCATCGTCTTGCTCACGCATTGCGAGCCTGGGTCCTTTCTTTCTTGAAGAACCACCTTGGTACATTTTCCTAGACATATTTCTTCCTCTAAAAATTTTCTGAAATTTTAGTAACTTCAAAATAAAAGTGAATCAAACTCAACCAAATTGATAACAACTACTCCCACAAGTGCCTGGAGCCTATATCATGCATTAGAATTACTTGGGACCATATAAATTTGACATGCAAGCTCAAGAACAGGGTCACCTAGGCATCACAAATTTGCAATGAATAAAGCACTAGAACAAAAACTAATTGGACCATTGGAGGAGTCACATACCAAAGAACAATCTCCCAAATTAGTTTTGCGAATGGAGCTTTGACCAAGGAGATCGAAAATCACAGCAAAATGAGCTAGAACTCGTGCTTGAGCTGGATGGTGATTTTTTTGGGAGGAAGAAGAAGTGTGTGGGTGCAGGAATAAGTGGAGGGGGGCCACCGTGGGCCCACAAGGCAGGGGGCGCGCCCTGTAGGGGTGGGCGCGCCCTGGACCCTCGTGGCTAGGTGTCAGCTCCCCCTGATGTGTTCTCAGTGCAAGATATTCTCAAATGTTCCAGAAAAAATCATACTAAATTTGCAGGGCATTTGGAGAACTTTTTTTCGGTATTTTTTATTGCATGGATAATTCAAAAAATAGACAGAAAATACTAATTTTACTTTATTTCAACTAAATAACAAAAAGTAAAAGGAGGGTATAGAAGGTTGTGCCTTCTAACTTCATCCATCTCATGATCATCAAAAGGAATCCACTAACAAGGTTGATCAAGTCTTGTTAACAAACTCATTCCGAATAACAAGGAACCGGAGAAATTTCGAATAACACTAGGGTAAGTCAAGAGGAATATGCACATCCCCAATAATAAGAATATCATATTTCTTCTTGACAGTAGGAAGAGGAAATTCAAAACCCCCAATAATGATAGTTGGAATTTTTCGAATAGAATTGATGCTATGAACTTGAGGTTGTTTCCTCGGAAAGTGTACTGTATGCTCATTACTATTAACATGAAAAGTGACATTGCCTTTGTTGCAATCAATAACATCCCCTACAGTATTCAAAAAGGGTCTACCAAGGATAATCGACATACTATCGTCCTTGGGAATATCAAGAATAACAAAGTCTGTTAAGATAGTGACGTTTGCAACCACAACAGGCACATCCTCACAAATACCGACATGTATAGCGGTTGATTTATTAGCCATTAGAAAAGATATTTTAGTAGGTGTCAACTTATTTAATTCAAGTCTACGATATAAAGAGAGAGGCATAACACTAACACCGGCTCCAAGATCACATAAAGCAGTTTTAACATAGTTTCTTTTAATGGAGCATGGTATAGTTGGTACTCCTGGATCTCCTAGTTTCTTAGGTATTCCACCCTTAAAAGTATAGTTAGCAAGCATTGTGGAAATTGCAGCTTTCGGTATCTTTCTTTTATTTGTAATAATATCCTTCATGTACTTAGCATAAGGATTCACTTTAAGCATATCAGTTAAGCGCATACGTAAGAAGATAGGTCTAATCATTTCAGCAAAGCGCTCAAAATCCTCATCATCCTTTTTCTTGGATGGCTTAGGAGGAAAAGGCATGGGTTTCTGAACCCATGGTTCCCTTTCTTTACCGTGCTTCCTAGCAACAAAGTCTCTCTTATCATAACTTTGATTCTTTGATTGTGGGTTATCAAGATCAACAGCAGGTTCAATCTCTACATCATTGTTATTGCAAGGTTGAGCATCAACATGAACTTTATCATTAACATTATCACTAGGTTCATGTTCATCACCAGATTGTGTTTCAGCATCAAAAATAGAAATATCATTTGGATTCTCAGGTGTGTCCACAATAGATTCACTAGAAGCATGCAAAGTCCTATCATTTTCCTTTTTCTTCCTTTTAGAAGGACTGGGGCATCAAAATTATTTCTCTAAGAATCTTTCTCAATTCTCTTAGGGTGGCCTTCGGGATACAAAGGTTTCTGAGTCATTTTACCAGTTCTAGTAGCCACTCTAACAGCAAAGTCATGTTTATTATTTAATTCATCGAGCAAATCACTTTGAGCTTTAAGTACTTGTTCTGCTTGAGTGGTAACCATAGAAGCATATTTACTAATGAGTATTAGTTCACCTTTAACTCTAGCCATATAATCACTCAAGCATCCAATCATGTAACCATTACTCTTTAATTCTCTACCAACATAAGCATTGAAATTTTCTTGTCTAGCCATAAAAGCATCAAATTCATCCAAGCATTGGCTAGGAAACTTAGTAGATGGGATTTCAACTTTATCATATCTATAGAGAGAATTTACCTTTACTACCTATGTCGGGTTATCAAGACCATGCGTTTCTTCAATAGGCGGTATATTAAGACCATGTATTTCTTCAATATAAGGTAAATTCTTAACATCTTCAGCTTTAATACCTTTTTCTTTCATCGATTTCTTTGCCTCTTGCATATCTTCAGGACTGAGAAATAGAACACCCCTCTTCTTTGGAGTAGGTTTAGGAATTTACTCAGGAGTTGGCTCAGGAATTGGCTCAGGAAGTGTCCAATTATTTTCATTATTCAACATATTATTCAATAGCAATTCAGCTTGATCGACTGTTCTTTCCCTGAAAACACAACCAGCACAACTATCCAAGTGGTCCTTGGAAGCATCAGTTAGTCCATTATAAAAGATATCAAGTATTTCATTTTTCTTAAGAGGATGATCAGGCAAAGCATTAAGTACTCGGAGAAGCCTCCCCCAAGCTTGTGGGGGACTCTCTTCTTCAATTTCCAAAAAATTATATATTTCCCTTAAGGCAGCTTGTTTCTTATGAGCAGGGAGTATTTAGCAGAGAATTAATAAATCATATCCTGGGGACTATGCACACAACCAGGATCAAGAGAATTAAACCAAGTTTTAGCATCACCCTTTAATGAGAACGGAAATATCTTAAGGATACAATAGTAGCGGGATTTCTCATCATTAGTGAACAGGGTGGCTATATCATTCAACTTAATAAGATGTGCCACAACAGTTTCATATTCATTGCCACAAAAAGGACCAGATTCAACCAAAGTAATTATCTCAGGATCGGCAGAGAATTCATAATCCTTATCAGTAACAAAGATAGGTGAAGTAGAAAAAGCAGGGTCATATTTCATTCTAGCATTCAGAGTTTTCTGTTTCAGTTTAGCTAATAACTTCTTAAGATCAGATCTATCATTGCAAGCAAGAAAATCTCTAGCAGTTTCTTCATCCATAACATAACCCTCAGGAACAATAGGCAATTCATATTTAGGGGGAGAACCTTCATCATCACTATCTTCAATAATATCATTTTCAATTATTTCATTCTCTCTAGACCTAGCAAGTTGTTCATCAAGAAATTCAACTAATGGCACAGCAGTATCAAGCACAGAAGTAGTTGAGCATCATGCATAGCAGAACAGGCATCATCAATAACATGCGACATATCAGAATTAATAGCAGAAGCAGGTTTAGGTGTCGCAAGCTTACTTATAACAGAAGGAGAATCTAGTGCAGAGCTAGATGGCAGTTCCTTACCTCCCCTCGTAGTTGAGGGATAAATCTTAGTTCTTTCGCCTTTCAAGTTCCTCATAGTGATCAGCAGATATAAATCCCAAGTGACTCAAAGAATAGAGCTATGCTCCCCGGCAACGGTGCCAGAAAATAGTCTTGATAACCCACAAGTATAGGGGATTGCAACAGTTTTCGAGGGTAGAGTATTCAACCCAAATTTATTGATTCGACACAAGGGGAGCCAAAGAATATTCTCAAGTATTAGCAGTTGAGTTGTCAATTCAAGCACACCTGGATAAGTTAGTATCTGCAACAAAGTATTTAGTAGCAAAGTAGTATGGAAGTAACGGTAATAGTGGCAAAAGTAACGATAGCAGTTTTGTAGTAATTGTAACAGTAGCAACAGTAAAGTAAATAAGCAAAGCACAATATGTGAAAAGCTCGTAGGCATTGGATCAGTGATGGATAATTATGTCGGATGCGATTCCTCATGTAATAATTATAACATAGGGTGACACATAACTAGCTCCAGTTCATCAATGTAATGTAGGCATGTATTCCGAATATAGTCATACGTGCTTATGGAAAAGAACTTGCATGACATCGTTTGTCCTACCCTCCCGTGGCAGCGGGGTCCTAATGGAAACTAAGGGATATTAAGGCCTCCTTTTAATAGAGTACCGGATCAAAGCATTAACACATAGTGAATATATGAACTCCTCAAACTACGGTCATCACCGAGAAGTATCCCGATTATTGTCACTTCAGGGTTGTCGAATCATAACACATAATAGGTGACTATAGACTTGCAAGATAGGATCAAGAACTCACATATATTCATGAAAGCATAATAGGTTCAGATCTGAAATCATGGCACTCGGGCCCTAGTGACAAGCATTAAGCATAGCAAAGTCATAGCAACATCAATCTTAGAATATAGTGGATACTAGGGATCAAACCCTAACAAAACTAACTTGATTACATGGTAAATCTCATCCAACCCATCACCGTCCAGCAAGCCTACGATGGAATTACTCACGCACGGCGGTGAGCATCATGAAATTGGTGATGGAGGATGGTTGATGATGATGACGGCGATGAATCCCCCCTCTCTGGAGCCCCGAACGGACTCCAGATCAGCTCTCCCGAGAGAGATTAGGGCTTGGCGGCGGCTCCGTATCGTAAAACGCGATGAAACTTTCTCTCAGATTTTTTTCTCCGCGAAACAAATATATGGAGTTGGAGTTGAGGTCGGTGGACATCCAGGGGGGCCACGAGGCAGGGGGCGCACCCAGGGGGAGGGGCGCCCCCCTCGTGGACAGGGTATGGGCCCCCTGACGCTATTTCTTTCGCCAGCATTTTTATTAATTCTGGAAAGTTGCTCCGTGGATTTTCAGGTCATTCCGAGAACATTTATTTCTACACAAAAGTAACACCATGGCAGTTCTGCTGAAAACAGCGTCAGTCCAGGTTAGTTTCATTCAAATCATGCAAGTTAGAGTCCAAAACAAGGGCAAAAGTGTTTGGAAAAGTAGATATGACGGAGATGTATCAGGCAGCAGATGTGGGTGGCAGCGATGTCCGCTCGTGGGCGGGCGATGGTGACATGGGAAGAGTGCTTGTTGTGTGGTGGCTATGCGCGGGCGATCTTTGGTGGGTGCGTGTAGCGTCTGGTGGATCCTGATACGTCTCCAACGTATCTATGATTTTGATTGTTCAATGCTATTATATTATCCATCTAGGATGTTTTATATGCATTTATATGCTATTTTATATGATTTTTGGGACTAACCTTTTAACCTAGAGCCCACTGCCAGTTTATGTTTTCTCCTTGTTTTTGAGTGTTTCGAAGAAAAGGAATATCAAACGGAGTCCAAATGGAATGAAACCTTCGGGAGAGTTATTTTTGGAACAAACGCAATCCAGGAGACTTAGAGTAGATGTCAGGGAAGCTTTGAGGACACTACTAGGGAAAACCCTAGTAGTAGCGCGAGTTCTGAGGCTAGCAGCAGCGCGGGTGGCCGTGCTACTAATAAGGCGCTACAGCTAACTCATAGTAGTAGCGCGACCCTAACCAGTGCTACTACTGTTGACGATATCAGCAGCGCTTTTTAGGAACGCGCTACTATTAACTAGCTGTAGCGATTTCGCCATCGCTCGCTACTGCTATATCTTTCATCATTTTCCCATTACCCCTTTCCCTTTCAGTTTCCCTTTCAGATACTAGATACTAGGTACTGCTAGTAGATATCAAATTCATAAACCATTACTAGGTAGTACTCCCTTCGTTCCAAATTACTCGTCGTGGTTTTAGTTCAAACCACGACGAGTAATTTGGAACGAAGGGAGTACTAGATTACAATTTCATGCATAGTCAACATGCATCCTCAAGCAGTACAAGGTCATATCAACGGCCATCATCATATGTAGTTCTAGATGATATCGACGACGATCATCATATGTAGTTCTAGATGATATAGCCACACACACATATGTAGTTCTAGATGATATAGCCACACACACACATATGTAGTTCTAGATGATATCGAAGACAATCATCATCCTCAAGCCTGGGCGGTTGGTGTTCCTGATAGTAATTAGGATGGCCTGTCCAACACGAAGATTCTTGCCATCGAGGAATTTCTTCCACCCAACCGAGTTTAAGTGTGTGTGACCGTCCGTGTCCACGCGGCAAGTACAGGTTGTGACGGAGCCCCTTGCAGTAAGGCGTAGTCTAGCGGAGCCTTCTTCATCAAGCTCGATACCATAACTCACAGATATGCTCTTTGCCAATTCCTGAATAATAAAAACATATCAATTAATAAATAGCCTCGCAAATAAGTACATATGGATTATCTACACTATTAATAGTTTCCTTAGATTCTACACTAATAAGCATGTGATCGAACTCTACACTAAAACATATCATCGACTAGATTCCACACAACATACCATATCATTGGACTGTACACTAAGTAATTCATCGGATATTTGCATTTGTAAGTATAACATACCATATCATGTCGATCAACCATGGTATTTGTCAAGCGGGTCACGAATGGCACCCCGACAAAGTCAGCACATGGCGGAATTATGTCCCACAGGTTGGACACCTCCTCCTCACTCAGCCTTGTTCTTTGAGCTACGATGGCTTCATGAAGTGGGTCCTTATTATCTTCATCATCTTCATCATCTTCGTCATCTTCATCATCTTCCACCAGGTTGAGATAAATGACAGCTAGATTGGGTCTTTCTGCTCGGAAGGAGAAGCTGATCAACTCACCACCAGTAAGACGCATGCGAGCGACGAAACGGGCCCATCCATCTCCTCCAATCTGCGACATATTGCGTCCTTTCTCGACCTCCATAGTGTACGGCCCCCCAGGAGCGTCAAATGTCACAGTGTCTCCTGTCAGCTTGTTGAATTTCAACCTCACATTGCATGGGACGATCTGTGTAAAATAAGAAAAATGACATAATGCAGTAATGCCAACACTAAAAATAAAATAGTTATTACATTTCATCTAATTTCTTACCGTCGCATGACGAAAACTCGGCTGGAAGTAGATGCCGAACAACTTGCCAGTTGCAAGGCTGCTGGCGCATCTTGACTTGCACAGTCGACATACTGGTGGTGGTGGTGGCGCCATTTTTCCTAAAGCAATATGAGCAAAGGATTAACGATCAACTAAATCAAAATGTTCTAAGTGAACTAAATCAACTAGCCTACTAAATCAACTAAATCATATCTACTAAATCAAAATGTTGCATATGAACTAGCCTACTAAATCAACTAAATCAAAATGTTCTAAGTCAACTAAATCAACTAGCCTACTAAATCAACTAAATCAAAATGTTCTAAATCAACTAAATCAACTAGCCTACTAAATCAACTAAATCAAAATGTTCTAAATCAACTAAATGAACTAGCCTACTAAATCAACTAAATCAAAATGTTCTAAGTCAAGTAAATCTACTAAATGAATTAGCCTACTAAATCAACTAAATCAAAATGTTCTAAGTCAACTAAATCAACTAGCCTACTAAATCAACTAAATCAAAATGTTCTAAATCAACTAAATCAACTAGCCTACTAAATCAACTAAATCAAAATGTTCTATATCAACTAAATGAACTAGCCTACTAAATCAACTAAATCAAAATGTTCTAAGTCAACTAAATCAACTAAATGAATTAGTCTACTAAATCAACTAAATCAAAATGTTCTAAGTCAACTAAATCAACTAGCCTACTAAATCAACTAAATTATATCAACTAAATAAAAATGTTGCATATGAGCAGGAGGGAGAAGGAGGGGCGACTCGAGGAGGGAGAAGAGAGTAGGATGGAGGAGGAAGGCGGAGCGAGGAGGGGCCGGCCGGCGCGGCCAGTTGAGGGAGGACGAAGGAGGAAGGCGGAGCGAGGAGGGGCCAGCCGACGCGGCCAATTGAGGAAGGACGGAGGAGGAAGGCGGAGCGAGGAGGGGCCGGCCGGCGCGGCTAGTTGAGGGAGGACGGGGGAGGAAGGCGGAGCGAGGAGGGGCCGGCTAGCGGCGAGTGGAGAGGGAGGATGAAGGAGGAGGCCGGTACCGAGTCCAGCAAGGAGGAGGAGGTGACGGCGCGCGGCGCACACGGAGGAGGGGCGATGGGGGTGGACCGGCGCGCGGTGCAGACGGAGAGGATTGAGTGGCTGTGTGAGTGGATCGGAATAGAGGAGATGGGGAGATGAATGGCTTAGCAGTAGCGCGCTTTAGGAAAAGACGCTACTGCTAAGCTATCTAGCAGCAGCGCCTTTCACAATAAAGCGCTACTGCTACGTGTCAGCATGTAAAAATAGACTTTGTTCAATATATCAAAAATACATTGATCATCAACGATCTTTTTGTGTACAATCTGATTTGTCAATATGAGTCCTCACCGGTTTAGGAACAGGTGAAGACTCATATTGCAGCCACAAATTCTACACATAGAGTTCAATGGAGATCAAGTGCTTGTCAAAGTTTGAGAAGTAACATATTTAAGGTGGTAGAAACTCTCTTCACGGAGCGAGGTGGGACTAAATTTTTGTAGGAAACTTAGCAGTAGCGCTTATCTGAGAAATGCGCTGCTACTATGCTACGTAGCAGTAGCGCGCTTCGCTATAACGCGTTGCTGCTATAACTAGCCTCGCGGCGGCCTCGTGGGAATTATAGCAGCAGCGCGTCTTTGAGAGGACGCGCCACTGCTATATTTGTTTCAGCAGCGAGTTTCGTCTGGGCGCGCTACTGCTAGTTAGCAGTAGCGAGTTATTTTGAAGCGCGCTGCTGATAAGATTCTGTGTATAGGCTTTTCCCTAGTAGTGGGAAGCCACGAGGGTCCAGAGCGCGCCGTACCCCCTAGGCGTGCCCCCACCCTCGTGGGCCCCTCGTGGCTCCGCTGACCGACTTCTTTCGCCTATATATATCCATATACCCCAAAAACTTCGAGGAGCAATATAGATCGGGAGTTCCGCCGCCGCAAGCCTCTGTAGCCACCAAAAACCAATCGGGACCCTGTTCCGGCACCCTACCGGAGGGGGATCCATCACCGGTGGCCATCTTCATCATCCCGACGCTCTCCATGATGAGGAGGGAGTAGTTCACCCTCGGGGCTGAGGGTATGTACCAGTAGCTATGTGTTTGATCTCTCTCTCTCTCTCCCTCTCTCTCTCTCTCTCTCGTGTTCTTGATTCAGCACGATCTTGATGTATCACGAGCTTTGCTATTATAGTTGGGTCTTATGATGTTTCTCCCCCTCTACTCTCTTGTAATGGATTGAGTTTTAGTTTGAAGTCATCTTATCGGATTGAGTCTTTAAGGATTTGAAAACACTTGATGTATGTCTTGCATGTGCTTATCTGTGGTGACAATGGAATATTCACATGATCTACTTGATGTACGTTTTGGTGATCAACTTGAGGGTTCAGTAACCTTGTGAACTGATGCATAGGGGTTGGCACACGCTTTTGTCTTGACTCTTCGGTAGAAACTTTGGGGCACTCTTTGAAGTACTTTGTGTTGGTTGAATAGATGAATCTGAGATTGTGTGATGCATATCGTATAATCATGCCCACGGATACTTGAGGTGACATTGGAGTATCTAGGTGATATTAGGGTTTTGGTTGATTTGTGTCTTAAGGTGTTATTATAGTACGAACTCTATGATAGATCGAACGGAAAGAATAGCTTCGTGTTATTTTACTACGGACGCTTGAATAGATCGATCAGAAAGGATAACTTTGAGGTGGTTTCGTACCCTACAATAATCTCTTCGTTTGTTCTCCGCTATTAATGACTTTGGAGTGACTCTTTGTTGCATGTTGAGGGATAGTTATATGATTCAGTTATGTTATTATTGTTGAGAGAACTTGCACTAGTGAAAGTATGAACCCTAGGCCTTGTTTCCTAGCATTGCAATACAGTTTACGCTCACTTTTACCACTTGTTTCCTTGCTGTTTTTATATTTTCAGATTACAAAAACCTATATCTATCATCCATATTGCACTTGTATCACCATCTCTTCGCCGAACTAGTGCACCTATACAATTTACCATTGTATTGGGTGTGTTAGGGACACAAGAGACTCTTTGTTATTCGGTTGCAGGGTTGTTTGAGAGAGACCATCTTCATCCTACGCCTCCCACGGATTGATAAACCTTAGGTCATCCACTTGAGGGACATTTGCTACTGTCCTACAAACCTCTGCACTTGAAGGCCCAACAATGTCTACAAGAAGAAGATTGCGTAGTAGACATCAGATCCCGATTTGGGGCCCTGGCCATGGGGGGTGGCACGGGTTGATGGCGGTGACCCAACGTGGTTGCCGAATAGGCTGCGGACCAGAGGGCTTGGTCCAGTGCTTCCCCGAAGGTGGTCATCGATAGTCATCATGTTGTGTCCCCCTAGTCCATCAGAACTGCTTGGAGAGGCACATGCGAGCACTTTCTACGGTGGAGGCATTGGGTCCACACCTAGTGGTTGATGCCAGGCTAGGAATAGAAGGAAGGACTTCTGCTCGTACTTTGGTTGGCGCGCCGTGACGCAGAGGGTTGGCAATGGCTCGAACCTTGGATGCCAGTCCGCATGGATGGCTCCACTGCTACAGCGGGCACCATGGTGGCGACGGTGGGTATTCCTCTTTTTTCTTTTCCTTTGTTTTGAAAAAACAGGTATTGCCAAAGAGAGCTCTGTTAATTTATATCCAAAAGGAAAATGAAACTAATAAACCTGCAATGTTCTGCTGAAAAAATATCAATGCACAACATCCTGAATAAACCTGCAGTGTTCCACGGAACTATAGTAGTTTTGATCGCCTAGCATTATTCATCCTATGAAATTTTGGGCCATATTGTTTATAGCTTTAGCAACTTTATGAAGTGATAGACTATAGGTCCTTTCCTCCCTCACAAGAAAAGCTTTCCTCCTCCTCCCGTCGACGCCACCACTGGTCTGCCTCATCTCTGAGGGCCTTTGGGCCATGGAGGTGCAGAGGACCTCAGCATCTCACGTCGGGGGGAAGGGGGGAGGGAGGGGCGGGGGCGTTCTCGTTCATGTTAGGTTCAGCGTCTTGGGTGGGGCTGTGTGGCAGCGATGATGCTCCTCAGTAGGAATAATGTCCTCCAGGTTATATCCCCGACCCCAATGGTGCGTCTAGCTTCATTAGAGGGTGTGTAGAGGCGTGCCTTCGTCGGATCTTACGGGATTCGGTCGGTCATGGTCATCGGTGGATATGTTTGGATCCGGTTTTCGTTCGTCTTCGTTTGGGCGTTTACAGGTTTGATCCTTTCAATTTACGACTTTCTTCATCGGCGATGGTAGTTGCTTTTGTGCGCTGGTTTTATGGGGCATTAACACAACCACTTTCCGACTGTATACTACAATAAGGTTTGCCCGGCTCCGGTGAAGGAGGGGCGATGACGGCGGCGCACCTTCGGCTCGCTCCAGTGCTTGTAGTCGTCGCCAGGTGGTCCACAGACCTAATTGTAATTTTTATTATCTTTGGTGTTTCTTATACTGCCATGATTGAGAATAAATAGATTGAAATTTTTCTCGAGAAAAATTCTGGGCCATATTATAAGGCAAAGCTTGGCAAACCAGGATGTGCCATTGGGATCAATTCATACAACATCAAGGCAGGAACGGCGACGGCTCGTACACACTCATACACATCATGTCCCAGCTTCGCGTGATGGCTCTCCGTCTAGCACCGCGGCTCCCTCCCCACCACCGGAGCCGGACCAGATCTTCTCCACTCACGCCGCCGCTTGTGTTTGTGTGCGTCATTTTTATGTTTGCTGGGCTTGTTGAGCTGTGCCCTCAGTAGAACCTTATTTGTGTGGGGTATGTGCATGTGTTTGCTGTATTGTGAGACTCTTCATGCGGTGGCTGTGTGTGTATCCGTTTGTTGATACCCTGTTGAACCTTGTGCCCGGAGGTTTGCTTTATTTATAAAGTGGGGCGAAAGCCTTTTCTGATAAAAGATTGAAACACCCAGGTAGCACCCCGACTCGACACACCCCCACCCACACAAGCCAAGCACCGTCCCCGTCCATCCCCTCACGGGGCAGCCTCGACGACCGGTTCCATTGCTCACACCCTGGGCCAGCTCGCGCGAACGAAACAACCAAGCGGGAAACAAACAACGCCGCGCCGCGCGTACCCAGGCCGGGCGAAGGAAACAGTTCGCCAGGAGGTGAACCGGGTGCACGCGTGTGCCTGGCTAACGCGAGCGACGCAGCCCCGTAGGGGCGAGCGACACTGCCAACCTGGCCCAGGCTCACATGTCACGGGCGGCGCAACACGCAATATGGCGCGCGCGAGCGTGACGATAACCCCACAGGAAGGTGGCCCCGGGCACACCCGCGACCCACCCGAAGAATTGAAATAGGACGGACGTACCTCCTCGTAGATCCGCAATCATATCACATGCATTGAGGATCCCAGAGGAAAAGCGGTCAGGTGCGGGGTAACCACCAATATCGGATGGCGCAAAGCGTGCTAGGGAGATATCGCCGCGGCTGGAGCAAGGCAGGCGTGAAACAAACAAGTCGGATGGCACTCTCGCGCGACAAAGCCTCAAGGCGGCGTGTACTCGCCATCCTTTTTAGGGGCAATGAGAACTGATTGGATGAAACATGAATTAGAGTAATAATATGAGAACTAAAACTAAAAAAAAAGCTATGATTTATTTTCTTGATTATTATTGTATAGTTGCAAAATGTTTATTCAATTTAAACGAGCAGCATCCACATATGACAGGTGCTCACAATCCGTTGCACTTAGACCAACAGAAGAATGACAAGATAAGAAACACAAAAAATAATACTATCACAAACATCCACGTAGCGCTTTGTAACACAAGGTGCAACACTCATTTTATTTTGAACGACCGCGCGCAACACTTATGCGATGCTGCCAGCAGTCACCGACGCATGCATGCACGCTGAGTCGGCCGAGTGGGCAGTGGGCAGTGGCTCATGGGTTGACGAAGATGTCGAGCTCCAGCAGGTCGGGGCGGACGGTCTTCCACAGCACGTAGCCTTTCGCCATCCGGAACTGCCCCGTGCCGCCGACCACCGCCAGCTCGCGCACCGCCACGCCGGTGTCGTCGCGCCCCATCACGGTCACCGAGCTCCCCGTGTAGGCCCCCGACGTGAGCACCACGTTCATGGTCACCATCAGCTCGAACCCCCCCTTGGAGGAGGCGACGATGTACTGCCCCTGCGCGCGCCCCACGGCGGCCGACGACGCCGACGTGCCCTCCGTCAGCACGTCGTCCATCACCACCGTGTTGCCGAAGTTGCCCCGCGGGCCGCGCACCACCATCATCGCGCTGTCGCCCATCACGTCGTGCATGTACACGTGCAGGTGCGCCGACGCCCCGGCCGCCGGCCGCGGCGAGGCCACCGCCAGGATGATGGCGACGGCTGCGGCGAGCGCGAAGGACGTGGGGTTGAGATTGAAGCAAGCCATGGCCGGGATGAGCGGAAGACAACAGCGCTTGCTAGTACGTATCATAGCTGATGCAGCACGTTTGGGTTTGTTGTTTATATACAGAAACAGTAGATTTGCATTTGTGGTACTGGAGATTTGCGGGTCCATGGTCCCTTGGTTGGTCCTTGATAATGGACATGAGGTGTATTATTTGTCGATCCAATTGCGCTGTGCACGTCAGGTTTTTAATTGTCGCATTCGATTATTTGCACAAAATGTAGAACAAAAAATTGGTTGATGCCTCTCAAGAAACAACGAAGAACGTTTGTATGTACATTGCATGCACGAAAGAACGGTGGATGCGTCGGTGCCCTTGCATTGCTGGCCGTAGATCGGAGTGCAGTTGGGTGAGCTGTCTTGTCAGTATTGTCTCTAGATCGAGATCTACGAACGACCATATTTCACTTGCATGTTAATCTCCAACAAAATGGGTACGTAAATGATGTGATTGTAACTTGTAAGATGTTCATGGCACCAAATGCATGGTACGTACGTAACTGATGGCGAGTACAGTTGATAATCTGTTCAGTAATTTGTCTGGTGATGCGCGTCTTCTTGTCATTTGCCTTCTTTGCATGCCATTGTACCATGGGAGGATCCAGCGAACAGACGCATGTGCACAAGGCACGTCAGTGACAGTGAGGTGTCGTGCCAGGCCCCGAATCTTTTGTTTCCGTCGTTGTTTTCTGGATCAAAACAGAGAGCAAGACCAGTGAAAAGATGCCGCAGAAAAAATATACTATATACTACTTCCTCCGTCCGGAAATACTTGTACTAAAATAAGTCTATATACAACCATTTTGAGGACAAGTATTTCCGGAAGGATGAAGTACTTGTGCTTCATTCTGAACATGTCCACATGACGAAATTGTGGCCATGGACTCGGGCGACATGGGGAGACCCAGCCGCCGGCCACCGCAAGCCCCCCTCCCCCTCTCGCCATCGTCGTTGGAGGCGACCCGGCTAAGGCCGTGCCGCGGACGGCGGAGGCGGTGCGAGCTCTCTCTCGCGGCGCGGCGTTTTCCCCTCAGATTCAAGGCCGAGGCGGCGGCCGACCATGGTGTTGGTGCTTTGCTCAGACGGTGCGGCGATGCGTGGTCTGCTCCTCCATGGCGCGGCGGCGCGCCATTGGCTACCGGCAAGGTGCCTTTTCTCGGCGCCCCTGCTGCTCCCGTTGAAATCCGCGCATCCCTGGGTCGTCGGTCGAGATGCTGGTGCCTACCGATCCCTCTGATTTGATCCGGGGTGCCGCGGCAGTGTGGGGGCCGCGAGCTCAGTCTGAATCAAGGGGGCGGTCCTAGGGTTCCTCACGTGACAAGACGAAGATCTGTCTGACGCCTGTCCTTCTTGAGCTGGTCGGAGTGTCGGGTTCCAGAAGGCTCTGCCAGCGAACTCTTATGGGTGTGTTATCTGTGGAAATTGCTGGATCAGATGGGATTCAGTCGTGCCCACTGGTTCCCCGTTAAGGAGGGAGCAGTGCGAAGCTCTGCTATCTGTTGCCATCATGGGATATGTTTAATTCCATGCTGAAGTCAGAGGAGAATGTCACGGAACCCAAGATTGGAGGACTAGTAATGGTGATTGGAGCCTTTGTGGCGATGAAGAACTTGCTTGGAGTTTTGGATTTTGCAGCATCAGTATGTAAGTGGGGGCGACAACACAGGTGCAGTTCAAAGTCTTACCTCTCAAGGTGAAAATCCAAGGTATGGCTTAGTTGGTTGTGCCTGGGAAGGACCTTGTTGAAGGCATTGTTTTGAGAGTTGGTACTATCTTCAGGGTGAAAACCCCAGATCTACGATCGGGCGACGACGGTGCTTGTGCACTATTTCTTTCTTTGAGGCGTTGTTTTTGGAGAACTTGGACTTGATGTGTTGTTTTGGTGGTGGTTGTACTGCTGCCGTAAGGACTGGAACTCTGTAGCAAGGCTTTTCCTTTTCTAGATTCTTCTTTTTAGCTGTATGCATCCTAATGCATTTAGGGTAGTTGCAGAGGCTGGCTATAGTTGGTATCCGTGATATTAATATATTCCCATTATAAAAAAAGTATTTAGCTCGTCACAACTACTCGCCACTGGAGGACTACATCTCTGTCCGCTCCCGCTACCATGTTTTCTTCATCGATGTTGAAGTATAATGTTCGGCCCTCTCTCGTGGTTCGGACTTTTGAATGAGTTGGCCAGAGCATTAATTTAACATGGTATCCGAACCAGGAGGTCTTGAGTAATACTCTACCAAAGTAGTATTAAAAAAAGATTTTGCGGCCTACATAAATCTCGCGTCTAAAGACTAAATAAGCCTAGACGTGAGGGGGGGGTGTTGAAGTACATTTCCTGGCTCTCTCCATCATTTCAGACCTTTGGATCAGTTGGTTGCAGCCTGCCCCTGCTTCCGCTACCCACATCATAAACTCCAAAGAAGCATAGACGTGAGGGGGAGTCTTGGAGTATAATGTTCGGCCCTCTCCCATAGCTTGAGCGTATGAATGAACTGGTTAGGTACATAAACTTACAACCAAGAGGTTCAGGGTTCAAAACCCGATAAACACAATAAATAGTTGGGGCCTGCCCCCGCTTTTGCTGCCCACGTCATAAACTCCAAAGGAGCATAGACGTGAGGGGGAGTGTTGAAGTATAATGTACGACCCTCTCCCATAGTTCGAGCTTTTGGGTGAACTGACTGGCGCATGCAGTTCTACATGGTATCAGAGCTAAGAGGTCTTTAGTTCAAGACCCGGCTGGCGCAATTAAATTGCAGCCCACTTTTAGTCCATGTTTAGGCCTTCGGGAGCCACACGTGAGGGGAGTGTTGACGTATAAATGCATAGCCCACCGTTCCCCCATCAGCTTGAGCTTTTGGGTGAACTAACTAGTGCGTGCAGTTCTACACCTGACGTACATCCGTAGGAATAGGAATTAATGAGCGATATGGACCAAAGTCCATGGAGACGGACTAATAACCCCCAACAACACCTCTCCCCTCGCCGCCGCTAGGCAAAGCCCAAATGGCGGCGGGAATCTCCTCCCCTTTGCTTGGTCTGTGAAGGCTGGTGCGAGACGGCCTAGTCGGGCATGGGCGCCTTGGGCGGTAGCAGGCGCAGGTGGCAGCAACGTCCGCTCGAGGGTGGGCGATGATGACATGGGGAGAGTGCTTGTTGTGTGGTGGCTATGCACGGGCGATCTCTGGTGGGTGTGTGTGGCGTTTGGGGGATCCCAATTTGGGGATCCGGCCATGGGGGGTGGCGCAGGGTGATGGCAATGACCTGACGTGGTTGACGAATAGGCTGCAGACCAGAGGGCTCGGTCCAGTGCTTACCTGAAGGTGTCCATCGATAATCATTGTGTTGTGTCTCCCTAGTTCATCGGGACTGTTTGGAGAGGCATGTGCTGGCGCTTTCTACGGTGGAGGCATTGGGTCACACCTAGTGGTTGATGCTAGGCTAGGAATAGAAGGAATGACTTCTGCTCGTACTTTGGTTAGTGCACCGTGATGCAGAGGGTTGGTAGTGGCTCGAACCTTGGATGCCAGCCCACATGGATGGCTCCACTGCTACAGCGGGCACTGTCGGTGTCAAAACCGGCGGATCTCGGGTAGGGGGTCCCGATCTGTGCGTCTTAGGCTGATGGTAACAGGAAGCAAGGGACACAATGTTTGCCCAGGTTCGGGCCCTCTCGATGGAGGTAAAACCCTACTTCCTGCTTGATTGATATTGATGGTATGAGTAGTACAAGAGTAGATCTACCACGAGATAGTAAAGGCTAAACCCTAGGAGCTAGCCTATAATGATTATGATTGTGATCGGCCTTCTAAGGACCAACCTCTCCGGTTTATATAGACACCGGAGAGGGCTAGGGTTTACACGAAGTCGGTTACAAGGAAGGAAATATAACACCCGGATCACCAAGCTTGTCTTCCACGCAAAGGAGAGTCCCATCCGGACACGGGACGGAGTCTTGAGTCTTGTATCTTCACGCTCCATCAGTCCGGACAAAGCATACAGTCCGGCTGTCCGGATACCTCCTAATCCAGGACTCCCTCAGTAGCCCCTGAACCAGGCTTCAATGACGATGAGTCCAGCGCGCAGTCTTGTCTTCGACATTGCAAGGCGGGTTCCATCTCCGAATACTCCAAGGTAATTATCGAACACGCAGACCATGTACGGATCTGCAAAATGATCTTCACATACCACCATAGAGAGAATGATATTTCTGCTGATAACTTTTTTTTAGACAACGTGACATGTCATTACGATCGGGTCATTATTCAAACCGTTTTCCCACAACCAGGCACAACGCATATTGCGAGGCTATTTCCTTGACACGTCTTGTCAAAGCAGAGATCGTGTCCCCTTATCACGGGATTCTCATCAATACGGGTATGGGTAATCCCACCGTGCCATCAATCGTGGCGCTTGGGAAGTAAGCGATTCTCAACGGGCAAGTGGGAGGCGCACCGCTTTCGTCGCCTCTATAAAGGGATAAGGGTTCCCATTTTCACCCACACCTTCTTCCTTCCTTGCCTGTCCTTGTCTCCTCGAGCTCCAGCACCCTAGTCCAAGCCTTCTCCGCACAGCTAAACATGTCCGGAGCAGGAGGCAAGTGGGTGGCTTCCACCGTGAAGGAGAAGCATATCACGAATCTTTGGGCGGCCGGATACTTGGCCGCAGACATCGCACACCGGCTACCGGACGAAGGGAAGGTCATTCCAACCCCGGAACCCCACGAGAGGGTCGTGTTCCTCGCCCACTTCGTCCATGGACTGGGGTTTCCACTTCATCCCTTCGTCCGCGGGCTCATGTTCTATTACGGGCTAGATTTCCATGATCTAGCCCCGAATTTTGTCCTCAACATCTCGGCGGTTATCGTCGTGTGCGAGGCCTTCCTCCACATCAAGCCTCACTTTGGCTTGTGGTTACAAATCTTCTGCGTGAAGCCGAAGATCGTGAGCGGCCAGCAAGCGGAGTGCGGAGGGGCCATGGTAGGCAAGATGCCCTACGTCACCTGGCTTGACGGCTCCTTCATGGAGACCGTGAAAGGGTGGCAATCGGGGTGGTTCTACAAAACTGAGCCGTGCGACGCCAGCTGGGCGGCGGCCCCTGAATTCCGATCCGGACCCCCATGCGGCTCACCTCCTCGGAAAGGAAGGGCCTGGCCTGGGGCGAACCTGCAGAGATGACCGGACTCCAAAATTGCATCAAGAGTATGAAGGACAAGAGCATCAAGCTTGTCAACGTGATCCAGGTCATGCTCGTTCACCAGATTCTTCCGTGCCAAAGGCGGGTATTCAATCTGTGGGAGTTCATCCCGGCCGAACACCAGATGCTTCGAAAGCTCTATGGCATGACGCACAAAGATGCATGGAAGGCGCTGTTCAAGGCCTCCAAAGTACCTCCTCCACATCCGAGGACCGTGGGCTTCATGCCGCGCGGCCTCCTCGTCCGGTGAGTTTTCTGACTACCACCGGATTCAGTTCTTCCCAATATATTCATGAGGGAGTCTTAAGTAATTGTGTATATTTGATCAGGATTATGTGTCGACAGCGGAGCGGATTGACTATCCGGCTCCGCTGCCAAAAGGCCCAACCGACGCTCTCCTGACGGAGATGCTAGTCCCGGTGCCCTACAAGGCGCCGGAAAAGAAGGCTCCGGGGGCCAGGAAGGGTCTCCTGCGTAAGGTCGTACCAGGAGCCTCGTCCGAAGACGACGAGGCACACTCCTCCCCTGAAGGGGAGGAAGAAGAAGAAGGGGCCGCCCCATCCGGAGAGGATGGGGGCCTGAGAAGGCGGACCAGGGGGCCAGGAAAGGCCACGAGCGCAAGGCCGTCATACCCTCGTCGTCCGACGACGACGAGGCAGATTCCTCCCACGGTGGCGGGGGGAGACGCGAAGAGACTCTACCTCCCCGTACTGGGGAGGAGAAGAAGAGGAAAGCTGCCCCGGAGGGGGAGGCTAGGACGCCCAAGAAGGGAAAGGCGTCCCTTCCAAATTACTCCGCCACTACCGCTCATAGCGAGGAGGAGTGGCTGCTTAGGGGGAAGCCCCTAGTGAGATCGTAAGTATCCGCACTCTTTTATACTTTAGTGCGAATTTGCTTCATAGTCTTGTTATAACGCCGGATATGTATGCAGTCCGGTCAGGGTCCATCCCGAGGTATCGTCTTCGGATGGGTCCTTGAGTGATCTGCCACGTAGCGTATCAGACGCCGCGGAGTTCTACCGTGCCAAGGAGGGGAGCTCAATGGAGAAGCTGTTCTGGTCCCAGTATGCTGGGGCCGAACACCCAATGCCTCTGAGCGACCAACTGAAGTAGTTGGTTGAACTCCACAGGGCGGCCGAAGTGGCTATGAAAGATTTCATAGTCCGGATGTGGCCTGGTGAGCCCTTGCCCACTAGCTACTTCGGCCTGATCAAGCGGATGGTGAATGCCTGTCCGCGGCTTGAAGTTATCAAGCGATCCGTTTGCATTGAGGGTGCCCGTTGGGCCTTTGCCCGCGCGAAGGTGCATTGGGGCAAGCTGGATGCGGAGAAGCTGGTGAAGGACGGGCCGCCGGAGGGCAAGGCCCACCGCTGTCCCGAGAAATATTATGATGGCGTTATGAAGGGCGCTCGTCTTGTGGCCGATGAATGTGCTAAGGACTCAATCCTTGAGTCAATGTACTTCTGCCGTTGTTGTAATATAAAGACGAAGTTATTTGCACTATATAGCGCTTTTTGATTTAAAATATTACCTTCTGTGCGGCTGTTTATAGAATTCTGAAAGTAGGCCAGTCGTCGGCTTCCGCCCCCACGCAACTAGTACCGGGGTGTTCTTGGAAAAACCCGAACACTCTTTATCCAAATTTTTGGTCCCTTAAGGAGGTATCCGGCGCAGCGAACAAGGCAATCAGACTATGAGGCTTTATAACTTTCACTTAGCCATAGAAGTCTATAATTTTAAATTTTGGCGAAGCCCCTAGAATTCGGAAGGCTGAATTGGGGCGCTATATACGCCTAAATCGGACGAAGCCGATTCCTCGCCTAAAGCGGAAAAAATCTTTAAGGATTTTGAGACCTCTCGAACAGCGACCAGCTCTCGCCGCATCATGCCGGTCAGTTTTCGGCTTTCTCTACTGAGGTGCTCGTCCGGAAGAACCGGGACACAATCGCAGTGGTTCTCCCTACGCTACCTTAGCCGATATGACGGAACATAAGGTACCAAAACAAGGGAGCCGAGCAAACCCAACTATTGACCCAAGACATGATTCAGAGCTGATGCATATAGTGCTATAAGTTCGGGGTGCCGCACTGTTGAAAGTGTTCGGACTTGTTTTGCCATACTATGGGGCGCTATAAGAAGCCCCTGGCAAACTGAACGTACCAAGGTGTATGGATGCAGTATTAAATAAACATTTATGGAAAAAATGTGTAATTAGGAATAATAAGCTGAGGCTATATATGATCTCCCATTGATGAATAATACGTTTAAGTGTATGTTTACAATGGGTGTGTTTAAGTGGAGGTAAATAGGACTATTTAACATGTCCTATCCAAGGGCAGGCTGCATGTAGGTATGTAAAACAGGTATAACGATCGTGAACAGATTCCACTTGAGTATTTCCTTTTGTGCGCAAAGCCTGTTGCCTCCTTGGTTTTCTCTCCTATGTAAGTCCGACAATCCGGCTCTTCTGAAGAAGCTGCCTAAAGCAATGTCCTGAAAGATAAAAAGGGAGGGTTATGAAGGTATGTTGCAGTGATACCGCACTGTTGACTGAATCGCTGCTGCCCCTCCGCCTATGCCCATGGTATTTCGAGTGCGTAACTGTGTATGCGTGGCACGAATGCTGCTTTGATGGGGCTTGAGCGGAGGCTGGACTACTAGTCGCGCTCTTGGCGTGCCTGGTGATCCTATTGTGGGGTTCTCCGGACTCGTTTGACGGTGTTCAAGGTTGTCGTCGCCGGATTGGTGGTTTGTCGGAGGAGGCCGCATTGTACTTCCGCCGCGAGGGCTGCAGTATGCTCTTCTGTACGGAGAGAGCGGTCCATGTTTCCATTTACTGTTATGACCCCGCGCGGTCCTGGCATCTTGAGCTTGAGGTATGCGTAGTGTGGTACCGCATTGAATCTAGTGAATGCGGTTCGTCCAAGCAGTGCGTGGTAACCGCTACAGAAAGGGACGATATCGAAGATTAACTCTTCTCTTCGGAAGTTATCCGGAGATCCGAAGACCACTTCCAATGTTATAGAGCCCGTGCAACGGGCCTCTACTCCAGGAATTACACCTTTAAAGGTGGTTTTGGTGGGCTTGATCCTTGAAGGGTCGATGCCCATTTTGCTCATTGTGTCCTGATAAAGTAGGTTCAGGCTGCTGCCGCCATCCATAAGGACTCGCGTGAGGTGGAGTCCGTCGATGATTGGGTCTAAGACCAATGCGGCTGAGCCGCCGTGACAGATGCTGGTAGGGTGATCCCTACGATCAAAGGTGATCGGACAAGCTGACCATGGATTAAATTTGGGGGCGACTGGCTCCATCGCATAGACGTCCCATAGTGCTCGCTTCCGTTCCTGCTTGGGAATGTGGGTGGCCTAGATCATGTTGACCGTTCTCACCCGGGGAGGAAATTTCTTCTGTCCCCCCGTGTTCGGACGCCGGGGCTCCTCGTCATCGTCGCTGTGCAACCCCTTGTCCTTGTTTTGGGCGTTTATTTTACCGGCCTGTTTGAACACCCAACAGTCTCTATTAGTGCGGTTGGCTGGCCTGTCTGGGGTGCCATGAATTTGGCACGAGAGTTCGAGTATGCGGTCCAGACTGGACGGTCCCTGATTGTTTCTTTTGAACGGCTTCTTCCGCTGACCGGATTTGGATCCGCTGAATCCGGCATTGACTGTCGTGTCTTCGGTGTTGTCGCTGTTGTTCTGTCACTTGTGTCTGTTGTGCCGTGGCTTGCCGTTATTGTCACGGACGTCTGAAGTGCCAGAATGTGGCGTAGTGCTGCTGCGAGCCAACCAGCTGTCCTCGCCCGCGCAAAAGCGGGTCATTAGTGTCATGAGAGCTGCCATGGACTTGGGTTTCTCCTGGCCGAAGTGTCGGGCGAGCCACTCGTCGTGGATATTATGCTTAAAGGCCGCCAGGGCTTCGGCGTCCGGACAATCAACTATTTGGTTCTTTTTAGTTAGGAACCGAGTCCAGAATTTCCTGGCTGACTCGCCGGGCTGTTGAGTAATGTGGCTCAAGTCATCGGCGTCCGGTGGTCGCACATATGTGCCTTGGAAGTTGTCGAGGAATGCGTCTTCTAGGTTTTCCCAACTGCCAATGGAATTTGCGGGCAGGCTGTTTAGCCAGTGCCGGGCGGGTCCTTTGAGCTTAAGGGGAAGATACTTGATGGCGTGTAGATCGTCTCCATGGGCCATGTAAATATGGAGAAGGAAATCTTCGATCCATACTGCGGGGTCTGTTGTGCCATCGTATGATTCGATGTTTACGGGTTTGAACCCTTCTGGGAATTCATGATCCATCACTTCATCGGTGAAGCAGAGGGGGTGTGCGGCGCCTCTGTGCCGAGCTATGTGGCTACGCAGTTCGAATTGGTCTGGGTGGCTGTGTTCGGCCCGGCCGGACTTGTTTATGGTGTATCCATCACGACGGTCATCGTCGCGAGCTGGGGCGCGCCTCCGCGATCCGTAGATCGATCTTGGCTGTCCTGCCTTGTCTTCTAGTATGTCTTGCAGGTCTTGCCTGTTGCCCCAGGCCGTAGTGTATTGGCGTGGGGGTGCGGGCTGGTATTCGGGCTGATATGCCGTTTTATCCCGGCCACTAGGTGGCCGGTCAGCCGTGTGGCGCTCGAGTCCATATTCCTCGGCTGCTAGGACTTCAGTCCATCTATCTGTGAGCAGGTCTTGATCAGCTTGGAGTTGCTGCTCCTTCTTTTTTAGGCTCCTCGCAGTGGCCATAAGCCGACGCTTGAAGCGCTCCTGCTCCACGGGATCCTCAGGCACGCCGAACTCGTCGTCGCCGAGGCTAATCTCGTCTTCGGAGGGGGGCATGTAGTTGTCCTCCTCCGGATATCCGTCCGTTGCCTGTTCGTCTGGGCTAACCTGCCCGTCGTCCTGATCAGCCTGCTCAAAGGCAGGCTGATCGGGGTTGTATTCCTCTTCGGCACCATCCGGATTGCTTGTGTCTCCTGGACCGGTATTGCTGTGGCGGGGCTTGGAGTGGCGCCGACGACGCCCATGCTTTGCTTTTCTCCCTGGGGGGTTATCCTCCATTGCCTCGTCGCCATTAGTTTCCTTCGGAGTGTCCACCATATATATATATATATATATATATATATATATATATATATATATATATATATATATATCGTATGAGGAGGTGGCTGTCCACCGCCCTATGAGCGGTGGTTCCTATACTTCTGCATCATCGTCCATACCGTCGATGTCTTCGGAGTCAAAGTCAAGCACGTCAGTTAGATCATTGACCGTGGCAATGAAGTGGGTAAACTCCATTACCGGAGCCCAATCAGGCTCGGCGGGCTCAGGAGCGCGCGGACTAGAACCTACAACCGGATACGAGTCCGGGGGTCCGGAGTCACACGCTTCCTTAGAGGTGAGGCCTGTGTTCGGCTCTATCGCCGATGAGTGTGCGGTCTGCGGGGCGGGGTCCATCCACCCGTCCTTGGGCCACGTAGTCTGCTCCAGATTTAGGTCCGGGGCTACTACATGGGTGATATCCCGAGCATTGTCCGACAACAGGTCTAGGCCGTGCTCATCGTGACTGTCCGGCGCTCCTGGCACAGGCCCGATTCCGTCGAAGATCAAGTCTCCGCGGATATCGGCCGTGTAGTTCAGGTTTCCGAATTGGCCTGTAGTGGTGTAGTCTACTGTGGTGTAGTCTACTGTAGTGCGGAGATCAAGTCTCCACGGATATCTGCAGTGGTGTAGTCTACGGCAGGGGTGTAGCTGTCGCTTTGCTCCAGATGGCCAAGCGAATTGGCCTGCAGTGCGGAGCCGCCGAACACGAAGATCTGTCCGGGGAGAAAAGTCTCGCCCTAGACCGTGTTGTTGACGATTGAAGGCGCCATCAAGCCTCGCAGTGGAGACATAGAGGAACTCTCAATGAAAGCACCAATGTCGGTGTCAAAACCGACGGATCTCGGGTAGGGGGTCCCGATCTGTGCGTCTTAGGCTGATGGTAACAGGAAGCAAGGGACACAATGTTTACCCAGGTTCGGGCCCTCTCGATGGAGGTAAAACCCTACTTCCTGCTTGATTGATATTGATGATATGAGTAGTACAAGAGTAGATCTACCACGAGATCGTAGAGGCTAAACCCTAGGAGCTAGCCTATGATGATTATGATTGTGATCGGCCTTCTAAGGACCAACCTCTCCGGTTTATATAGACACCGGAGAGGGCCAGGGTTTACACGGAGTCGGTTACAAGGAAGGAAATATAACATCCGGATCGCCAAGCTTGTCTTCCACACAAAGGAGAGTCCCATCCGGACACGGGACGAAGTCTTGAGTCTTGTATCTACACGCTCCATCAGTCTGGACAAAGCATACAGTCTAGCTATCCGGATACCCCCTAATCCAGGAATCCCTCAGGCACCATGGTGGCGACGGTGGGTATCCCTCTTTGTCGTCTGGGCGGCAAGTGGTGTTACTGTAGAAGTCTCTACCTCACTTTCTGTCATTGGTAGTGGCGGTGCCCAGATCCGAAGCTAAAGGCTTATGCTCGTCGTGGTTATCATAGATACCTCATGGTGGCATGTATGAGCTGCCAAACGAAAGCTTCACGCTTTGATGCCAATGATGCCGCATCGCATGGGTGCCGCTATCCTCTCGAGGCGTGGTTCTCCTCTTCATGCCAGGATTTCAGGTGAAAACCCTTGTCTGCCTCGGACTTGGCAGCGGCGACGCTTCGCGTTGTTCAGCCTCCTAAGGGCGTTGTTGTGGAAGCTTGGGTATCTTAGGATGTGTCAGGGCGTAGTTTCCAGGCCTCCCCGTGTTAGCTTTCTACAACATAGTTACATGCATTTATGTTGATTAGTTATTCTAGGATCTGCTTTGTATGAGGGCCCCCTCATTACCTTGTATCATTTGGCCATGTACTTTGGTTTGTGTTATATATTAAGCGGGGTGAGAACATGCTTTGAGTTATTATTTCTCTCATACACTATGATGAGAACCTAAGTTAAGCTAAGGAGATCATCTATCCCCAGTTTTGTTCGATATCATACAGACGAAGTAAAAAGAAAAAAACCACTAGAATTGCAATCGGGTTTCGAAAAACAACCACTATATTTTTTGCTAAAACCTACCAGTATTGCCCCTATTTTTCACAAAAGACACTAGCGACGTAGTTCATCTATTTTAACTGTGTTTAGAATGCATGGGACCCATATGTAAGCGTTTACGTGGCATCAAATATTAAGATGTCGGTGTCTAATACTCTCAAGCTTACTTCTCTTTGGCATTCCATCAAATAGCTCGACTGGAGATCTCCGACATTGCCTTTGGCGGTAGCAACACTCACTACAAAAAAAGACACATCAGTGACATTTTGGGCCAAACAAATTTTTTCCTGTCATACTTATGACACTTCTATGACGATAATTGTGACAAAACCCAGTATCATCATAGATGTGGTGGGCTCCTACTTCTATGACAAAAAATATGACATAAAATGGGATTTTCGTCCTGGGTGGGCTGGAGACGCAGCTGCATGACATTCTTTGGGCCGTCCATGACGGAAAAAACCGTGGTAAAAGCGAGGGCGCGGAAAATATCGGAGAGTTCCCGGTTTACGATGGGTGGTCGGGGGCCGAGCGACGCGCGTTTCGCTCGTACCGTACACGCTTAGGTGCGAGGCGGTGGGCTCTAACTAAACCCGAGCGAGGCATCGCCTAACTAAACCCGAGCGATTGCACTGCAGGCTACGCGTTACTGAACCCGAGCGATCGAGCGATTCCTTTGCTACTTCTGCTAACTGAAACCGATCGATGCTGCCTCTGGATGAACAGTGAGCGTTGCTGGGGGGTTTGGATGAACAGTTCCTGGTGGGGGTGGATGAACAGGACCCCGTGGTGTTGCCTCGGGATGAACAGGACCCCGATCGATCAAGCCGATTGGGGCTGGTTGAACAGGACCCCGTGGAGGGCTGGATGAACAGGAAGACCTGGTGGAGGGCTGGATGAACAGTAGACGGTGGAGGGCTGGATGAACAGTAGCCCGTGGAGGGGTGGTTGAACAAGAGCCTGTGGAGATGGCTGGTTGAACAGTAGCCGGTGGAGTAGCGCGCGATGGAGGCTGGGTGAACAGGAGCCCGTGGATGAACAGTCACATGTGGAGGCTGGAGGAAGTCGACGGTGCATGAACAGTAGCCCATGGAGGCTGGAGGAGGTCGACGATGGAGATGAACAGTATCCCGTGGAGGCCCATTTTGCGGTACGCCACACCCCTCCCGATGAACAGAACCCCTGTTTTGACCATAGCGCTCCAACACAAGTCCGTTTCCTCTGTTTTACAGCACGCCAGACCCCTCCCGATCAACAGGACCCCATCTCGACCATACGAGGTCCAACACAAGTCCGTTTCCTCTGTTTTGCGGTATGCCAGACCCCTCCCGATGAACAGGATCCCATTTCAAACGTGGCCGGTTGAACACAAGGTGGTTTCCTCCGTTCTGCGGTATGCCAGGCCTCGTTTCCGTCGGCTGTTCTGTCCAAGCCCTCCCGATGAATACAACAACGCATTCCGTTCCGACCCAGCCTGTTGGCTCCCCATGAACACGACGACGATGTTGTTTCTCCGTTCCGACCCAACCATGTGCAAGAGTCTTGGCCGTACGTATGTGCGAGTAGGCGTTCGAGACCCCGCCCGTATGTACATACGTTGCCATATTTTCTTTCTTGCACACTAGCCGATGTACGTACGTGTACATGCTACGTGCGCGCCTCTACTACGACACGTGCGCGCCTCTACATCGACCAGTATGTACGTACATGTTCGGGACCAGAATGACAACACTACGTATGCTTCGACCAGGTGGGTCCCGACTGTCAGGCACTTCCTTGCGTGCGAAGATGTAGCTAGTGGGTCCCAGCAGTCCGGGGGGGATGAATCATTTTTTTGCCCGGACACACTTCCTTGCATGCGAAGATGTAGCTGGTGGGTCCCAGCAGTCAGGGGGGAAACATTTTTTTTGCAAAATACGATGGCCCATCCGGTGGGTCCCCGCTGTCGGGTGGAGGAATCATTATTTTCTGCGTACTAAGGAGGCACTTCCTTGCGGCTGCCGTGGACCCAGCTGTCAGCCTCTCCACATACGGTATTCTTCCGATGGAAGTCGGTCGTTGACCATGTTGACCACGCCGTGCCGAGAGCACCAGGGCGGTGGACGACGGCGAGGCCTAGGAAGGGGACGACACGGAGCCGGGGAAGACGCGACAGTGGAAGCCCACACGGAGAGGAGTACGAGGGTTCACTGGTTCGGCTGCGGTTGCCGCAGAATAACAGGGGGTGTGGGTGAGTAGACGGATGGCCTGGCTAGCGGTGTGAGTAGTAGGGGGCGGTGAGGCCTCCGCGACATCACAGCCGGCTACGGGAGGCAGGAGCACGCGGCACGACCGGCTGCTTTGGACGGCTGGAGCAAGAATACCAGAGGTTGAAGAATCACTACGGCCGTTGGATGTACATCATACGGTCACTACAGCTAGAATTGTTTATATTGACTAAGTTGACAAAGCCCTTGGTACGCGTCAACTTATTAGGCCCACAGGTCAACCTTCGAAATGGCGCGCCCCAGATGTCAGGGGGAGGAATCATTTTTTGGGCGGCGGAAGTAAGAATATCCGAGATTGAAGAAGAAGCACGACATCCGTTGGATGGACATCCAACGGCCACAACTGCTAAAACCGTGTGTTGTTGACAAAGCCTTGCATACACGTCAACTTAGTTTTTTTAGGGGACGCGTCAACTTAGAAGGCCCATAAGTGTGTGGCAGAGAACATATAGCCCATTTGTGATTTGTAAAAATGTACAACCCATTTTTTATTTCTAATGGAATTTACTACAACCCATTTATATTTTGTTAAAAGTACAGTCCAACTTCTAGCTAGGACAATGATTAATAATTTCAACCAACCGCTCAAAACAGAATTCAAAAAAATTTCCCACATTTTGATGGGATCCGAAATATTTTTATCCGAAATTTCTAGTCAGATTAAATATAATTTCAAAAGAAAGTTGTATTACGTTAAAATCCAACGAAATATTGCGTGCGCAACAAGTAATGAAATTAAAATTTTTGAAATTCCAAAATAATATATTTTTAAAACTAATTACGCGTTTGGTGCATTTTTTATAGTTTATAATTACATCCCGTTTATTATTTATTAAAGTCCATTTTTTGTTAAGCCTAATGCATACCTCCTAAGAAAGTTTGCAGCCCAGCGGGGCGGAGAATAACAAGTTGACCCGGATACTGTGTACAACTGTCGGCCCAATTGCATTGCTGATGTTGAAAAAAAGGCCTATGTAGTACAGTACAACCTAACATGGCTACTCAGCCCACATTCAGCGATGCCGGAAAGGCCCAAACAAGGCTTCTGTACAACTTTTTGAAGTCACTGAGCTCAATTAATAACTTACGAAAAAAGTTAGATTACAGTGGAACCTAATTAAAAGCTGTCACGAGCAATGAAATAATTCAAAGGGTCCCACTTGTGCGTGCGTGTGTGTGTGTGTGTGTGTGAGAGAGAGAGAGAGAGAGAGACCCATCGGTCGATGCTCGTAAATACATCTTTCAGCCATATGCATTGTTGATGCTCAGTAAAAACTTATATAGTTGACACAATTATATAGAACATCATAGCACACTGAACTTGCATACAAAAATTTCACGCAGGCGGCACAATCAGGATGGAAGCAGTGGATCGCTATGGGTAGGGCTATGTTGAAACCAACGAACTCGTACATAATGGTTCATCGTCTTTATCAATGACGGGGAAATATCTTGAATGTTGTGCAAAGAAAACAGACAGACAACACAATAAGTTCTGCTAGCACATTAAGTTGACGTACAACCCTTTCTAAAAAAAGTTCAGGTACAAAATTAGAACAGGTCATAATCAAATGTAGTAGCACATCAGTGCTTCACACCCATAGCTCGGATTTAACTAGTATTTGCCAAGATTCAGTTGTTACCTCAAATTAGAGCACATCTAGGCAGCCAGCCTTGCCTCTTCTCCCAAAGAAGCAGTGGCCTCCGCCGCGCGATGGAGTAGGCCCTGTGCCATCCATCGTTCCGAGCAACACGGGGAAAGTCTGACGTTGACTCTTGTAATGGACGTCGTCGATGGACCCTGGCACCAGCGGCGGCGACATGACTTTGATTGATGGATTGACCACTTCTTCGACATGCACGAACACTCGATACAGGTACATCCCTAACGTGGTCCGCGGCGGCCTTGGTGGCAGGTACAACCCCAGTTCCTGCACCGGCATCTCAACACCAATCACCTTCGGTATGATGGACGGCTTCTTCATCCATGCCATAACCGTCAGAGCTCAGCTGTCTAGAGGAACAAACATACTTACGAGCTCACCTCCAAGGTCGTTGATAAGCTCATTCATGGACTCGCTGTTCCAAGCACATCGAGGCATGCCGTGGAAGGTAAGCTTTGTTAAAAACTCAAGCTCAGAGGGCACCGAGCCCCATCCTGGGTGCCACCGATCAAAGCTCACCAGCGCGCCATCACAGAACAAATGCCGGGAAGATTCGAACACACTACTGCAGTCGAAAGTTGTCCGGAACCTGACGAAGAAATCAGCTGGTGGCGGACAGACTTTGATGAGCAAGTCACTTATTTGCCTGAGAGTCATAATTGACCTATTTGGCATTGCGTTACTACTCGGCCCATATTCAACGACACCTCACTGGCCCAAACAAGTGTATATCATCGAAAAGACACTAAGCTCAAATTATATAACTTGAAAAAAGGGGATATACTCTGAACACTGGAGAATGGTGATGCCCTCATTCAGCCCACTAGTAGTTCGAGACAATAAATAGTTCGAAACAACGATATATACAACATTCAAACACTGACTAGTGACTACTACTGACATAAACAACAAGACATGATAGTTCATAAGAAGTCTTGCTACACCACCAAAACGTACCCATCTGCAGCGCTCAGACTCTCGTGATCTAGACGAGAATGACATTCAAAATAGAGGCAACTATCACCTAGTAAGAGTAACATAGACGAGGATGACCAAATGACAAGGAATATGCATAACAAAAGAAAGAACTACCCATCCAGAACAAGCACCAAAGATAACAAAGTCATTCGAAGAGATGATCCAACACCATCATAATTTGCAGCCCCGCTTCAGCGACCAGTGATCTGGAGACACCAGTACTCCACCCTTTCGACACAACAACCCAATTACTTATCAACCCGAAGGCTTGAACCACATCACTGCCTGTCATAATTGAGACATCCAAGGATCAAAGTTAATCCAGATGCCATTGTCATTCTCACCTTCTTTTGGCTGCAGGCTATATCATTGACAACCAGGGGAGTTTGCTCCTGAACTCCTAGGGCTCGCCGTGTAGACATGGTTTTCCATAGCAAACAGAGCCTCTCTGCCATCAAGGTCCTTGCCAACGGTGATCTCCTGGTTAATCGAATAATTGAGTCCGAGAAACAAAGAGTGTGAACCAAGGCTTTTTACCCGCCTCCAACTAAAAAATTCTTGAAGGCCCCAACAAGATGGTATCCTGCTCATAGACGTAACAGCCATTGTCCGGGTACTCACGTATTTCACGGTGCTTGTATATAGTGGGGTTTTTGCAATATAACTTTTCCAGCTCATGTGTCTGAATGATCATCAGTCTTTTGCCGTCGTCTGATCGAGCGAGGAACCAGTTGTGCTTCCCTGTTTTTGGCAAAGGTGGTGTGATTACAAAGGGCAGTAACTGTAGGGACACTGGATCATATAAAAAATGACATGCATTGTTAATGTAAGATCAGCATTGTTCAGAGTATGAGTAGGATAATGCAAGAAATAGCATTGATATGTCCCTGTTGGAACTGGAAGGAAAATACAGGGAAATGTATACTGGGTCCGAAAATATAGAAGTGCCATGCATGGTTATACTCATGTTATCTCGCAATCGATTCTTCACAGGAAACTACCATGTCATGCATGTTATGTAATCATGTTCTGTCCTCACAAACAAATTCTTCAAGGTAACTAACAGACCATGCATTGTTATATACTCGTGTTCTGTGGGCAAATTTTTGTGAGGATATTATTCTAGCCATTGATTGCTGAAGGGCGAATATAGGTATGTACACATGGTAAGCATTACAGGATTTCACTACTTCCAAATATAGAGTTCTCCATATGCACATTTACTTCCCTAATGTATGGTTAGATGAAACCAACAGTGTGGTGCATGTTTCTACATCATGAAAATGAGGAAACTAACATGGCCATTGATACACACTCATATTTAGTAGTAGTATATAGATTACTGTAAAATAAGGAGAATATCCATATATTCCTAACCGTTTGATTATTCAGGGGTACAAATTGGCTGTAATGACATGGTCACAATCGCATGAATTAACTCATTCCAAATATAGCTGATTTACGGCGTCTCTAATACATTGCCATAGTTCTACTCAAATTCTGCTCAAACAGGGATATGCCAATCATCACAAAAAGTTCAAACAGTGTCATGGCGTCATCATTAACATGAGATGGAAACAACTTACACGCGCCGTCCCAGCAATACGTGGTGCCATCTGCTTTGTCGATCGCGTAGATGATGCCATTGTGTTCAATAGCATCACAGAAGTGTGTATCAGCTTTGACGATGATCCACTGCGAGCTGAGTTGTCTCCAGCTAAAGAAGGCACCGGCGTAAAGATAGGCGAGTCCGCGGTCGAACAAGGCAATTAGCTTGAAGTCTGCGTAATTCGCATGTCGTGTGGGCACTTGGCAGATTACAATCTTCTGCAAAACAAGGTCCATCCAACTGACGTGGTAATCTAGATGACTTGGAGCGCGATGGTAAAACTCTATATAATCCAACGGAGGAAGGATAATCTCATGGGAGGTCTGGAAGTTCACGAGCACCAACTTTTTACCGTCTTCTCTGAAGGCAGCCATCCAGTGGGAGTTCATGCCGACCCTGTACATACTTGCCAAGAAGTTTCGGGTGATGGTGATCGGATCGAAGTCGAGGGAAATGAGGTACGGCGACCCACTACATACCTGCAAAGAAGTTTCGGCTAATGGAGATCGGATTGAAGTCGAGGGGCATCCTGTACGCCTCCGTATCATGGTGAGCCAATCTCGCAAGCAGGGTGTTTTGAAAAGCTTAGGCCTCCCTTCGTCGATGGCCGTGTGCATGTCCCTCGAGCATGCAGCCAGCCGCAGGGCGCTCAACATATCCATACACGAACAATAGAGGTCGAGGATATCACTGGGGAGATTGCTCCAATCGCGGCTCATATGGATGTTGCGCGGTTCGCGTTCGGCCATGGTGGAGTTTGGAAGGTGGGGGTTTTGGGGGGCTTGATTTACAGGGGAGAAGGTTGTCGGTGCTGGAGCGGCTAGCGAGGGAATAGTGGTACCGGGGGAGGCAAGCGAGGCGACGGTAACGGGGGCACAGTGAGATGGAGATGGAGATGGAGATGGAGATGGAGTGGTGCTATGGGAGGGGAGAGGGAGACGAGGCGAGGCATGCTAATGTGCTGTACAGCGGTGGTGACAGACTGCACAGTGCACAGGGTGAGGCTGACTTTGGTAACCCGAACACGCCGCCTGGACTAGTGTCAGGCGCAGGGTGTTGTCACTTCACTGTGAGGACCGGATGAATAGTATTTTGACCATCATGTGTACCACAGTTGTACTACTACTACTAGTAGTAGGAACATGAGTACTCCAGTACTGTATAGGGGAAATAGGTCTCCCGTGCTAGCATGCCTATTCACTTCATCCTCCAGGTATCATCCATATTGCGAGCAGAACCAAATTCTCGTGCATGCGGAAGCGCGAAGATGGGCCTTTGATGAGGATAACCGTGTACTCCCTCCGTCTAGGTGAGCGCAACCTAGGTGGTTGTAGATTGGACGAGAAAGAGCACCGGGACGAGCCAAAACTTCCAACCACGACACTGTTACAAATGGAAGCAAAATCAACAATTAATACGTAGTTATAAGGATGCCATTTCAGTTCTCCAAGCATGCCCAATCAATGCCCTGCCGTGATGCATGTAGTAGTCGTTCTGGTGCATCAAGGACGGCATGCAGATCGTTCCACACTTGAGAAGAGGAAAAATGGAGAGGTAGAACGCGGCAGCAGAGGAAGAGAACGCTGGCTAACGAGGCTGGGAGGGGATCGAGCAAGAAGTTAATGTTCCACGCCTAAAGGTTTTGGGAAAACCTGATTTTCATAAGGTGACTTACTCACCTAGATGGAGGGAGTATTCCTTAACCAGAGAATGTTGTGTCTCCCATGCACGCGCCAATATCCATCTGAACCAGCTACGACACATTTTTTATCTGTTTGCATAGGTCCCACCTATCAGGAAGGATGGGCAAATACACGAACAGGTAGGACTCCTCAGTCTACCCGCATAGCCTTTTCGTTTAGTCTACCTAGCCTTCTAATCAACTGCCTGCACGCCACTTCTCTCATTTACTTCTCCATCGGGAACCGATTTTCCTCGGCTTCTTCACCTACCCTTCGTCTTCCTTTGCATCCAAACCCCACTGTGTTCACATTGTTTTAACCTCTTTAAATAATCAGCTACTACTTCAGTTAGACTAGCCATCTAATCCTAATTCTCCAAACCATAGCCCTCCGTTCCAGCGGTTCCAAATGGCGAAAGAGATCGAGATGCAGGTTTTTAGCGTCCAACATGTCCTCGTCGAAGGCTCGTTGAGCATAGTTGCCACCGTCACCATCCACCCAAGGGTTGTTCGGAAGTGCATCAACAATGTATCCAACTCCCTCAGAAAGGTAGAGACGAGCGTCATCAGTCTCGACGCAGAGTACATGGAGCGTGCCACTGGGAATATCCAATGCGTCGCCGTCCTTTAGCTGTGCCTCGAAGATGATGTTTTGGTGCACCACATCATACACACGCCCTCCATACTAGGTGAGCTTCACGATTTCTTGTCTCGGGAGGACATATACTTCTGTGGGGCAGCCATTGAAGGGGACAAATAGAAGCTGGAGCCGTACAACCTTGATTCGAAAAGCATCGCTGACCTACAAACCAGAATCAAAATTCCTGTAGAAGATTGTGATAAACAGACACCATCCCTATTCGACGTAGCAAATTTTATGCTTGGTACAAATCTTCAGTAGGGTGACGAGACGGTGGCATTAAGGTCGTCTGGATGGGAGAATTATCCCTTGACGTAAGAGCGCATAAAATATGCTGCCCTCGATGCCCATGTGAGTTTCGAGATAGCTGCAAGGTCCAAAGAGCTTGTTGCGAAGCTGTCTCCCACAGAAAATGAGAAGAAGAAGAAGAACAAGAAGAAGAAGAAGAAGAAGAAGAAGAAGAAGAAGAAGAAGAAGAAGAAGAAGACGAAGAAGAGGCTGCACCAGCAGGAGGGCATTATGGATGGATGAACTATTTCCTCTCTTGTAAAAAAATTATTCCTTCTCGGTGTATATTGATATAGATGGACTATTTCGATGGTGTGCATGTCTTTGGAACAAGTAGTAGCGTCGGTCCGCTTGACTATAAGGAACTATTTATCCGCCGAGCTTTCTCTACTACTCCTTCCAGTGATAGGTATGCAATGCATGTGTCCGTAGACATGACAGCTTGTCCATGGAAGTTCAACTTCGATGACCATCACATTCCATCCACTGCCACTCGCGATTCCCATGACGCCGCTCCAACCCACGGCACCACGTCCCCCAACGTGCGCCTCACCCCTCTCGGTCGCACCGCCCCTCTGCCTTTGTGTGCATGACATGTGGGCCACCTTAAATGCAGCGAGCATCAAGTTTCTACCACAGCCACATGCGATTCCCACGACACCGCTCGAACCCATGACACCACATGTCCCCCGACCTGCGGCTCACCCCTCTCGGCCCCACCGCCCCTCCGCCTTCAGGAGCATTACATGTGGACCAGTCACCTATCGGGTCCACATGTTATTGACTCAAAGGTAGGTGTAGTAAGGCACTGAAGCTCAGTCCCGAGGGCCCTGAGAGGGAAATGTAACTCTCGCGCGAGGCCTTGTGGTTCTACCGCTACACGAACTCGTGCCAACTCGAGATTTGTTTCTTTACTATACATGCACGCAACAATTTAATGGACATTGTAATCTCAACATGTGATGGGGAGCTCTAAATTTGAATTTGAAACTTATAAAATGAAAAGATTCAAAACAAATAAACTGGGAGAGAGGGAGTATATAGTAGGATGTGTCCCATACGAAATAAGTCCCCTGGTTTGTCACCGTGAAGATGCAGTTAGAAAGGAGCACGGCACCGTCGTACTTGTACGACAACAAATCAGCCGCAGACAGCATGGTCCGCCTTTGACCTCCATGTACAAGGTTCGTGCTATCTTATTCAATCTCACCGTGGTTCCATCGTACCAATTCATGCGGTGGCCCGTTGCATGGCTGATCCCAATGTTGGACAAAGGTTCTACGGGAACGGTGTCACCAATGTAAATGTTGTGCAAATTGATGTTGGTACCCTCCCGTACATATGCAAGCCAATCTCCACTCGCACCGAGCCTAACCTGTGAAATAGTGGGCAGAGGGAGAATTAGGAAATGGACAAGGAAGTAGTCTTTAGAATGCATTTACTACGTGATCAAACTCATCTTACCTGCTCATCGAAGGAAATCCGAGTGCCCCTCAACGTCGGCATCTCAAGGGGCGTCAACTTGCAACTACGGCCACGACGTGCTAGAGAGACCCCCAAGGAAACATCCTCGTGCATACCACGGAACATCAAGATGCATTTGTATGACTATTTTATCTTGTGAGAGAAAAGGATGAACGAGGGAAGGCCTCTAGAGATAGAGATAGACACTACTACTACCAATGTGCTGGTGTGTTGCAATGGATCCAAAGTAGGAGTAGTAGAATAATACTTGTTCACGTTCTTGAAATATCAACACTCTAGTTTTGATATACATGTGTCAGCAGACATGACAGCTTGTCCATGGAAGTTGAACCACGGCGACCATCACGTTTCTTGTTTCTACCACTGCCACACCCACACGCGATTCCCACGACGCCGCTCCAACCCACGGCATGACGTACCCTGACATGGACATGGATCCTCTAACGTGGCTATCAGTGCCTTACCCTGCCTTTCTTTCACTGATAGGTGGGACCCTTGCTTGGAGGTCCCACATGTCAGTGACAGAATGACAGGATTGTTCACGTCAGGGGATCCTCATCCCCCCGACATGCTCCTCATCCCTCTCGGCCCCATCGCTCCTCTACCTTTGTGTGCATGACATGCGGGCTAGCTGAACTGCGGCGACCATCAACTTTCTACCACATCCACACCCGATTGGACGCGATTTGACTGCTCCACTGCTGTGCTCCGATCCGTACTCCCGCACCATTGAATTTTCATCCAGCGGCCGTGACACATTTCGTCCCGGGAATCAATCCTCAGCTGGAGTACTTATGTACTACATCTAGTACCTGCTAGTGTGGCCATCTATGCCTCGTAATGCCTCGACGCCCAGCTGTGGCACCCTCGCCACGGCCACGCCACCACCGGCCGGTTCATCTCGAACGAGTGAGTCGCGAACCACACCACCACTATGAGAATGACATGTGGGCCAGCCGCATTTAAGGTCTGCATGTCATTGACTCATAGGCTGGGCACTAAGCCACTGAAGTTCGGTCCCGTGGGCCCCGAGAGGGAAATGTAACTCCCGCGGCAGGCCTTGTGATGCTCCCGCAGTACGAGCTCGTGCCAAACCCGGAATTTGTTTCTTACTACTACCAACTACTAGTAAGGTATACGTGCATTGCACGCATGAGATTCTGGTGGTTTGTGCATTATGCTTGTACATGTGGAGTCTTCTAGATTCTACATGTGGCAAAATCTGGTGAAATGTAGATCATATCCAATGGCCAGTAGTGCTCGGATTTGCCATCTTTGTACCGTCGGATTGGCTTCATCCAATGACCAACTTTCAAAGTTATTCACACACTATATAGGGGTATAGATGTTTGGTTTGCAGCCTAAGGTTGCCACGCCTAAGCTTAGGCGTGCCACAATATCTTAGGCATGTGTTTGGTTCATTGCTACACTTGTGGCTTGCCATAATTTTCTAGCTACATGGTCCACATGTCATAGACTCAACTTCTTGCCAAATTTTGCCACACTTGTGGTGGCCATTTTGTTAGCCACATTTTTTGTGGAAGACACAGGGGTTGTTTGGTTTTAGGCCTAGCAATGCCACACTTTATCATACAATGTTGCCAAACTTTGCCAAATGTTGCCACACCTAAAGCTAGGCAAGTTTGACTAACTTAGGTGAGTGTTTTGTTCAAGCCACACCTTAGGCAAGCCACACTTGGACCCCACATGGCATACACACAAAAAATGTGGCAAGATTCCCTTAGGCTTGCCAACTTGTGGCTTTCATTTTGATGAACTAACCTTAGGCAAGCTTGGCAAAAATATGTGGCAAAGTGTGGCAATGCTAGGCCTAGAACCAAACAACCCCTATATATTTGCCTAAGCTTAGTTGTGGCAAAGTTAGTCATGAATTAAGTTCAGCCATGGAGTCTTCTAGATTCTACATGTCGTAGAATCTGGTGGAATGTAGATGATATCCAATGGCCAGTAGTGCTCAGATTTTCCATGTTTGTACCATCGGATTGGCTTCATCCAACCACCAACTTTCAAAGTTTTTCACACACTGTATAGGGGGTATAGATATAGATGTGCTGGCCCGTTGCAATGGATCCAAAGTATATCTATTTAGTGGAGTACACTCTAAACACATTATCTATTTATTTTTCTCTAGCCTTTCGTAGCCATGCAACTAAGCCACATAAGCTTCATGGGTGAGCCCCACATCATATTATTCATACTACGTTGACTGAAAAAACATAAATCACCCAAAACAAGATCTTCCCGCTTTTTGTTCCTACGATGCTGTGCCGTTCACGTACCTACTAGTTGTATAGTAGTAGTACTAGTTGTATAGTACAAACTTGGTACTAGTAGGAGTAGTACTAGTACAGAATGCTCCTACTCAATGAGCCCCATCTGACACCAAATTTCTTGGCTTCCGTGCTACAGCTAGATCTTCCCCTTGTCTCTGTTTTCCAACCCGGCGGTGGGCGGGTGCGGTTTGCCAATAGTCGGTTTCCTTCCCTAAGCTATGTGTCGTGCCGGACGGGCCGTGGAGTACTCCCGATTCCCGGGCGTGTGGGGGTGCGATACGAACATGACAGGCCTTTTCCTTTTACTAGCAATGTGCCCGTGCGTTGCGACGGATCCAAAGTAGTAGAATAGTAGTACTTGTTCACAAACTTGAAAGAAATCACTCTTGTTTTGATATACTCCTAATATATTACTCCCTCCGTTCCTAAATATTTGTCTTTTTAAATATTTCAAATGGACTATCACATATGGGTTATATAGACATATTTTGAAGTGTAGATTCACTCATTTTGCTCCATATGTAGTCACTTATTGAAATCTCTAGAAAGACAAATATTTAGGAATGGAGGGAGTACTTTTCACTCAAAATATATTTCTCAGGCTATTTTGATGAGGTGAGGAAGGGATGTGGTTGCTTTCAAGATAATAAGGGGTTTTCTGCAAATTGGAGCAGAGAAGTGGGCTATTGTTGCAAAAATGCCACAACTTACCTCACAGCCGTTAGATGCAGATCCAATGGTCAGAAATGATGGATGGCAGACACACCACCATCACCAAGTCTTTTGTAGGAGTAGGAGTAGAGAAAAATGTATAAATTGTAACATTTGGTTCTGCTCCTTGGCACGATTGATAGATAGAAATAACGATTGGAAACGCTAGGGAGGGGCTATATCCACCAGATAAGCAGGGTACGTAGTAGCTAGGTTGGCGCATCATCGGTTTGGTCACACGCGGTCCGACATGTTCTAGTGTTTCTAGCAAGATGCCCGCGCGTTGCACGAAGTTGATGGAAAAGGTAAGCACAACTTATAAATTGACGGATGGAGTACTAGTTACAGTGATGCATATAATTAAGCAAAGGGATCGCACATGTCGGTATTGACTGGAACGAGAATGCAACACCACAATAAGAATTAAGGCCACGATGATGCGATCGAAGTGGTGGTTACAGAAGGCAAGAAGAAAGATGCATCCATCAACGTACGACCTCCTCCTCCTCAACTTAGTGCGCCGGGCCACCGACCGGCGGCTAAGGAGCGGCAGCTTTTGTGGCAAGGTCGAGGTACTTCTCAGCAAAGGCATCCAAGGCTTCCAGCCGCTTGAGGAAGGCCAACGTCGTAGCGTCCTCACTGGCCTTGTAGATACCTATGTACACGATTTGCTCATACACGTGGATGTGTAGGTTGACGAATTCTTCCAGGGCGAGGCGCCTCGCGGCGAGCGTGACCTCCAGGTGGACATTCTTCATGGCGTCGGCGGGCAGTCGCTGGGCCACCAGTGCTTGAAAGAGGTTCCGGCCATGGAGGCCGATTAGGGTGGTAGGCAATGAGGAGCCCGGGCGTGCGGGCTGGAGGAGTACGGCGATGTCATCCGCGAGCTTCTTGAGGACGGTGAACTTGTTGCTGGTGGCAACGATCATCTGGTCCAACTGAGAGTCGTAGTTGGCATCGACGGCGGCCATCCACCAGCCGGTCTCCAACACCGTCTGGAGACGATCCTCGGTGCCATGCCACAGGCCGGCGTCGTGGACCATCTGGCACAGCCGCTGGCCACTCGCGCGCATCGCCATGGGTCTGGAGTGAGCTCTTTTGCGCTTAGTGTAGGTGCTTAGGCAAATGCTTAGGTGCATACGATGTGGTAGATGCATTGGAATGGAGGGGCACCTTTATATGAGGGCAAACTTCATTGCATTCACATCATGCAGCCTCTTTTCCCGGTCCTCCTCCCATTACTTCCCTCATGGATTAATTGAAGGAGGATGCATTGGCCATTCAACATTTTGGGAACCGCTAGTCCCTCCCTCGTCTGCATTAAAGCCGTATCGGGAACTGCGCCTCCCGCTGTCAAATCGAATAGTACTCCGCCGCCTGCTGCACGCCTGGCTGAACACGCCTACTCGCCTCCATCAAACCCCTCCATTAAACCCGCATGCAAACCGAGAAGCCTACTCTGGCCACACATCCGTTCATGAGCAGGCCAGAATTAAACGCAACACCGGCTGAGCTCCTCCCGTCCGCCCTCAGTTTAAACGAGGCCAGACACCGGCCAAGCTCCTACCGTCCGCCCTCTATTTACATGAGGCCAGATAGACAACAGGCAAGAATCTCACCCCTACGCCGCTCCCCCATCTCCTCCTTCACCATTTTATCCACTCTTTTGATGGCTTCCGAGGAGCCGTTCTCTGGCATATTACCCGGCTGGGTGGCCCGCAGAGCCCTCCAGATACGGGCGAGGCCACTCGGTGCT
Organism: Triticum aestivum; assembly: GCF_018294505.1. NCBI lineage: Eukaryota > Viridiplantae > Streptophyta > Magnoliopsida > Poales > Poaceae > Triticum > Triticum aestivum. The sequence continues at coordinate 319,561,676 of NC_057807.1, read as the reverse complement.
TCACCAACCTCGCTTGGCCCGACGGAGCCAGTTGCCGCCCCAAGCAGGCGCATGGTTCAGCAACTCGCTGCTCCAGTTCAGCTCGATGAGGAGTGGCGAGTTGCTCCATGCCGACACAGCAGCGAGCACGCCGGTACTGGCGTTGTCGCTGCCACATCGTACCGCGCCACCAGTGTCTATGGTGGCCACGCCTCCCATGTCTGTGGGCGCGCCTCCCGTGCCCGCGGCAGCGCCATGCAGGCAGAGATAGAAGCCGGGTGCATGGAGAGCGATGAGGCGGTGGCCAGCTTCTCCGTGTCTACTGCCATCATCAAGGAGAAGTAGAACACAGGAGGTCGCCGCCACTTGGGTCCCATGAAGGCCACCGCCAAGGCGACGACTGCGCATTCAGGTGGTTTCTTTGCTGCTTCGTCTCTTCCGAGGACCTTCGTTGACCCCGCAAGTGTCTGACGGACATGAGGAAGACAAAGGGATCCGCGAGCGGCCATTTAGATTATGTACTCCCTCTCCAGCTGGCGGGAAATATTTGTTCTAAGAATGGATAAATTATCTATATCTATAACTAAAATAAGTCTAGATACATCCATTTGTAGGACAAGTATTTCCGGACGGAGGGAGTATTAATTATACCATAAGAGCTGGATTGGCACCGCTTAGTTCATGTAAATGTAATGAAATCCATCATGTTTATAGTGAAAGAAGTATATATTAAATAAGTAATATATAATATAAAAATCTAAAGTTAAAGACAGAATTCGAACTCATGTCATCGCATTGCGAGCATCCGGTGCTAACCAGAACATCACATTTTTGTTGTAGACCATGCTGGAGATATATCTCCATGTCTACTCTTATACTCCATCCGTTCCTAAATATTTGTCTTTTTTAGATTTCAAATGGACTACCACATACGGATGTGTATGTAGACATATTTTAGAGTGTAAATTCACTCATTTTGCTCCGTATGTAGTCACTTGTTGAAATCTGTAAAAATACAAATATTTAGGAACGGAGGGAGTAGAAAACCGAGTTGGTGATGGTGGTGTGCGTGCCATCCTGCAATATAGGCCATCGGATTTATATCTAACGGATAGGAAGGAAACTATGGAAATTTTGAAAAAATATACCCACACCCCTCTCCACGTTTGCAAATAAGGCCTTCCCTCATTCATCCTTTTCTCTCACAGGATAAACTACTCACACAAATGCATCTTGATGTTCCGTGCAACACACGGGCATCTAGCTAGTTTCTTTTAAAATAGTTATTGCGATAATTGGGTTGAAGTGATATATTTTATGTCTGCCTAGAAGGATTTTAGATTCACTAGTAGTAACAAAGAAAAGGTTGCCTTGTTAATTAATAAAAAACAGGGTGAAAACTATCACATGAGGCCGGTAAAAGCGAGGCACACTGGGTTCAGTGTCATCGTCACTACAGCTGTGCGCGCGCGAGAAGTCTACATATCGAGGGGGCTACTGAGCGAGGCACAGAGACACAATGTTTGAGAGAGAAACCAATTGACATATTACGATCAGATTGAGTTGTCGCCCTTCTGCTGTCATTGTTGGGGTGGGGAGGGGAGGGGGAGGGAGAGAAAGACGTATCGAGAGTGTGCGCGGTAGGCACAGAGGCACAACTAGCGAGTGTGTGTGTGTGTGTACGTGTGTGTGTTTGAAAGAGGAGTAGATAGATTACTATCAAGATCGAGGTGCCACCCTACTCCTTCGGTGTCGGGTAGTGTGTGTGTGTGTGTGTTTGAGAGAGAAGCCAGTAGATAGATTAGTATCAAGATCGAGGTGTCACCCTACTCCTTCGGTGTTGGGAAGTGTGTGTGGGTGGGTGTGTGGCTGTGTGTGTGTGGGGGGGGGCAGTGACACTTACATATCTCTACTCTTATAAAAAAACAGAGTTGGTGATGATGGTGTTCCTGTCATCCTGCAATATAGGCCATTCGATTTATATCCGACGTATAAGAAGGAAACTATCGCAATTTTGCAAAAAGATACTCACACCCCTCTCCGCATTTGCAAATAAGGCATTCCCTCGTTCATCCTTTTCTCCCACAAGATAAACTACTCATACAAATGCATCTTGATGTTTCGTGCAATGCATGGGCATCTTGCTAGGAGTTTGTGTGACACATATCTAGCTATATTAAGGGATATGTAGATAACGTTTGTGCAAGGCATACTTAAAGCATCATGAAGATAAACAAACGGTGTGCATGCAAGTGCCGAAAAAATGAAGTGGGAAACAATGTGCGCGCGCGTGTGCATGTGTGTGTGTGTGAGAGAGAGAGAGAGAGAGAGAGTGAAATCTCAAAACAAAAGGTGCTCTGCTGGAATCCCATTGTATGTATTCATATGGTTCCAGAACTCGAGTTAACCTTAGGCATATGTGTGAGAGACATTATTATACTTTTAGACATTAGTGGTTGTGGGTGGGCGGAATTAAAGGGGTGGGCGTGTTAGACAGAGAGAGAGTGTGTGTTTCTGTGTGAGAGACTTGTAGGACGGGGTAGAAAGACGAATTCTAACCTTGACGGAGGGAGAGAAATACACAAAGTGCGCGTGTGTGATTCCGATGCCCACAGGGAAATGAGATATGTATGCGTGTGAGAGAGATTGCACAATTCATTCACGTATCACTATCTAGCGATCGTGGACGTGCATCGCTTGAACATAAATCAATATCTACTTCGTATCATGGCTAAAGGTACAATATCAATTCAACGCTATAAAGATTGGATACTCACATATCACATTTTTTCTATTTAAATAAACCTTTTTAGTTGTGCATGCCAAAGTTACCGTGATGTTTCTTCAAACAACCAATGTAGCTATCATGTACATGCACCATTGTTACTCTTGCATTCAAATTCATTAGTCTTGGATGATTTAAGGTTCTATTATGAAGTAATATATGTAATATTCATATATGAATTCAACGGGTACGCAATTTATGAAATGGAGGCTATGTAATCATATGAGGTAACACTTTTAAGTAGCGGACTACAATATCCATTTCTTTTTGTGCGCCTCTACACTAACACGTCAATGCATTATGTTTAAAGTAAATAACCAATGGCACTAAAATATCTAGTTACACGAGAAATACATAGGTTGAGCGTTTGATCCCTTTTTTGTTAACGCGCCACTACACCCGTACGATTGGCCGCGCCCGTGTGAACGTCCAAGTTATCGGCGCATCATCCCGAGTTATTGTCTTTTTTTGTAGGGTGGACTTCACACCAGTTATTAACTGCTGATGCGTGCCCCGTGTACACAGTCTAGCATGACCTTCCCACTAGCACGGTCCAAAATTAGTTGAAACTGGACACGAACGACCCCGCAGGCGGCAAAAATCTCCCGCCTCCTTATAAAATTTCCGCCACCTTAGTCTTTAGCATGCGAAATTCCCCTTTTGTCCTTGGTGCATGGAGACCAACAGTTACAATACCGCCCTCATCTACATAATAGGTTGGGGCTGCTTTGGTAACTTCCAGTTCCCCCCACTACACGGCACCCCCATTTCCTCTCCCCTCCCGCAAAACGACTAACTCCACAACACCAGAGCATCTTACATCACGCTGTTCGTACTTCATCAGCCTTTCTCCCCTTCCCTCTTGAAACCCTAGAATGCTCCTCCACCGGCGTACCAGAGCTCATTCACTGCCAGCGGTGTCCACCTTGCCGGATCTACTTCTGCGGCCGCATCTACCCCTCCCACCTCCCCTAGAAACAAGTAGACTGCTCATCCACCACCGTACCACAGCCCATTTAGTGCCGGCCTTGTCCACGGCGCCGGATCTGCTTCACTGGTACTCTCGTCAACCGCCGTGCATCTGCAGCGGCTCATTCGTACTCCCCACCGGAGACGCTTCGTCCACACCCCCCGGAGCCGCCCCACCGATGCCCCCGTCGACGGCCTTTGATCCTCTTTGCCGACACCTTCCTCAACCCTACCGGAGCCGCTCCGCCAACACCATCGTCAACCCTACCAGAGTAGCTTCGCCTATACCATTCTCAACCCTACCGGGGCCGCTTTACCAACTCACAAGTCCACTGCCTCAGATCCTCTTCCTCGCACCCTCATCCAACCTACCGGAGCAGCTTCTGACGCCCTGTCCACGGCCGCAGATCGGCATCGTCGACACCATCCTTAACCCAACCACCAGAGCAGCTTCACCTATGCCCTCGTCCACGGCCACAGATCCACTTCGCCCACACAGTAGTCCACCCTACCAGAGCCACTTCACAAACACCCTACTCGGTGGTTCTAGATCTCCTAACCAGACCCCGACAACCAGCGCAGCATCATCACCCGTGACATTTCTAACCTGATTCCCACCGTCCGGCAAGATGCCAAGCACCCACCACGGCCTAGGTACTTGTCACCTTTAAACCCATCCAGCATCACCTGCCTAATGCACTTCAAATATACTAACAGGTCGCTGTTACCTGTTATGCAGCTGGCAAAGACTACAAGGACGATGTTTCTTCTAGTTCTAACAGCTTGGCCAGCCAAGATACTGGACTGAGGCATTGCTATAACCTTGTAAGTGCGTATCTCTCTCTCTTGTATTGTTTTGTGCTTGCCAGCGTGCTTTGCTAGGATTTTCGACCAGTAATCCCTTTGTGTAGACAATGATTTCTACTATTGGCTGCTAAATTAGATATGTAGATGTCATACATGATACTACCTCATACCTCCGTTCCTAATGCAAGTCTTTGTAGAGATTCCACTATAGGCTATATACGGAGCAAAATGAGTGAATCTACACTCGAAAATGCATCTATATACATCTGTATGTGGTCCATACCGGAATCTCTACAAAGACATATATTTAGGAACAGAGGCAGTACATTACACAAAATCGTAGGTGGCATGTAGGAATTCCAGTGCACTACATTAGGCTCCCTTAGAGTGCCTGCTAGTCCAGCACACAGAGTCATGGCTAGTTTATGCTACGCACACAATCATTAATTGGTGGTTTAAATATGCGCAAGGGATATGCAATGTATTATCATGTGAGGCGTCTGAAATTAGCTGTGTTAACTTGCAGATAGGGTTACACAATGAAAAAGTACAAGATGTATGTGTCAATTTCATGGAACATCGCAAAAAAGGAGAGGCAGCGGTGAACCTATAAAGTGTGCTATGGTACGTCACTCCTCCATTGCAATCATCGTGACATGTTATTTGTATGCCAGTTCTATTGGCCAAGTTTCTTAGGGAGAGTTATTACGAGTTATCCTAAGAAAATAAGTACCTGTGAATATAAGCTCCATGTAATAAGCCAACTAGTTCTTTTCATTGCGTTTTCAGCTTATCTTTGGTATGATCAGTGAAAAGTCTAGATTGCATTATATATTTTTTGATTTTGCTGCCCATATGAAAATTAATTTGACTTGCAAACATCACAAATTGAACCCAGTGCAGTAATTAATATGATAGGAAAACAGACCATCACTATTTGATCAAAATGCAAATACAAAGATAACATCTACTTGGCACAATCTACTTTGGTCAATGTTTTCCATAGAGATCCCATTGCCTAATTTAAATGAAGAACGCATGACCCACATTTAAATGAAGAACAATTATTTATTGAAATTCGATGGTCCAAGTGGCTGGTTATTATCATATAGCAGCACCACCTGAAAGCATCATATAGCAGCAGCAGCTCATAGCAACTCATTATACAGCAGCAGCAGTGTGCAATTCATCATATACCAGCAACAGCTCATAGCAATTCATCATATATCAGCAGCAGGAGCAGCTCATAGCAATTCATCATATAGCAACAGCATGAGCAACTCATAGCAATTCATCATATAGCAGCAGCAGGAGCATCTCATAGCAATTCATCATATAGCATCAGTAGGAGCGGCTCATAGCAATTCATCATACAGCAGCAGGAGCAGCTTATAGCAACTCATCATATAGCAGGAACAGCAGCTCATAGCAATTCATCATATAGCAGCAGCAGCAGCTCATAGCAATTCATCATATAGCAGCAATGGTGACGGTTCGTTGGAGGAACCCTAGTGCTACAGGCAGGGGATCGAGGTAGAGGGAAAGGGGAGAGGAGATGCAAGCGGGCAGGGCAATGAACGCTTGCGTGTTTGTTTTTACTTGAGGGTCAGGTGTGACACGGGCATTAGCAGTTGCATTTTGAGTGTAATATAGGCAGACAATAGAGTCATTTCACTATTCCCCTTCCCTTCAATTTTTAGTGAGGTTCTACCCGAAACACCCCCCTCCAAAGCGAAATTAGTTAAGCCCAAGCCCATAACTCAAAAATGACTTTTTTTTACATATTTTATGGCTTATTTTGACAATAAGCCATGAAAAGACGGAATCGAACTGGCCCTTAACTTGCAATTCAATTGTGCGTGCAATGATGAATCACTCTTGCCTGCTATAGTGTACATTTAGGCATCATCATACATGTGATAACCTAATACATGTGCATTCCATTGTAGAATCTGGAATATGCAATGTTTATGTTAGTTCATACGTTGCACATGATGTTTAAATGCCCCTTAAATCTGGCCAGTCAAGTGATGGTCTTTAAGCCTCCTGCTTTGCTTCTTTTCTTGATATGCAAGATTTGCTCACACATCTGTTCAATTGCTTGTTTGCATTAGCCAGCCATACTAGGACTGTTTGCTTTGATTACTTGTTGTTCTTGACCTAACACTCTAACAGAGCTTGTCAACAATTTAAACACTAAGGGCTGTTGTAGTGGGGCCTTGTCTAACTCAGAGGTGACATAAAGGTTTGGCTGTACACTAAAGTAGGCTCTCCAAGAGTACTTGGAGATCCAGTTCGAAGGTATGCCTAGTTTTTACATAGTGCAGACATATTAAATGCTCATTTCATTGTGTGCAAGTGCAAGAGATGCGGCATGCTTCATTATGTGGTGTTGTTTTGTTATAATCTCATCCTTTTGTGTTCACAGACTGGAAAGTATGCATATTTATCTTCCAAGGAGACGAGTAACTAGTTTGTGTCACCTTGCAGAGGGGGTGCAATGAAGATAAGATTGAGGATTTCCAAGTACAAGATGTTAGGAAGGAGCCTTGCAAGAGAAGTAGGAGCTGCGCTGAGCCTCTTCAACCTGTTAAGGTAAGTCACGGTATCCAACTCAACAGTTCAATTCCTTGTTTGTTTTAGGCATAGTTAATTTGCTCTTTTCAATTGCTTTATTGGTCCTCAGTTAATGAGATGCCCAAAGAATGATGCCTGATGTTGGGTACTTGTATAACTATTAGTTGACATAATTAAAGGCCTTACCATTTAATTACTCGGCCGAAGTGTGCCTGAAGCTTTGAAGTCTATTAACCAACTATTATTGCATGAGGCTCACAATCTAGTTTATACTAGGCTAATGATTGCATAGTTTTGCTTGCTGCAATATGTTTGTATGAAACCCTCTGCTGTTCATTATGCTCCCTAAGACTTTAATTGAGCTACAGAATGGCCAACTGCTTGCTTACTTATACGCAACATGCTGTCTAAATTTGTAACTTGTCTGTGTTTTGGATTGGGCCCCAACATCATGCTCCTCTGGTGAGCTAAGAGAGATTTTTGTATGCAGGCTGCACAGACTACCTTTCTTATAATTTTTTAAATATCACCTGCTTATGCTTCATGACGTGCAACATTATTGTTAGTCATGTTTTGCCATGTACAAAATAGTCTGTCTTACTCGCTTCACTGTTGTAACTATAATTTTTGCCCTAGTCATGTGTACTTACAGAAACATTTCAGGATGAAGTGACATCAACACAAAGATCTGCTAGCAGTGCGACATGGCTGTTACTGAATGATTATGGATTGGAATTGGAATGTGTTGATGTTCTCGAGTATCAACTAGAGGTGGAAAGACAACATGTACATGATTCTCAATGTACAATTAACAAGTTGAGACTGGACATGCAGGCATTAGATGCAGGAGTCAAAAAATGAAACAAGACACTGAGGTAACCATGAAGGAATTGGAGATTTTGCAGACTGAAATTTGTGCTATCTGAATCCGGCCAATCCTATTTTCTAAAGAGATTATAGTTCAAATGGAGTTAAGTTGATGCGCGTCCATGGTGTATGAGCTATATTTGCCTAGTGTATGTAATTTGCTGTTTGTATATGCTTTATTATCACCGGTGCCGAACCATAATGCCCAGTGGGTATAATCGGCTGTAATTTCTTTATTGTATAGTGTAGGATTATTCTACATTTCTATGCCTTGGTCTCTTTGTTGTATAGTGTATGTTTTTTAGAGGTGATAGTATAGAGTAGGATAATTCTTTGAATATGCTATATCATTCAAACGAGGGCCAACTCGCCCAAATGTTGTAGTGACCATGGCCCTCCACGGGCCGTATGATCCATGAGCCATCTACGGGACGGACGATCCATGGCCTTCTATGGGCTATCGGATCCATGGGCCTTCTATGGGCCGTCGGATCCATGGGCCTTCTACGTCCCGTAGGATCCATTGGCCTTCTACGTCCCGTAGGATCCATTGGCCTTGTACGGGCCGTCTAATCTATGGGCCTTGTACGGGCCGTATAATGGGCCGTAAACGGGCTAGAGTGGAAACCGTACATTTTATGGGCTGACCATAACGGGCCGTTAATAGGCCGTATTTGATGATGCTATGAAAATGGCCCAACAGATTAATGGGCCGCAAACGGGCTGACTGTATCAACGGGCTGAATTTGGCCCACAAGCAGAAAAGGCCAGTAACAAACCATAAGTAACCGAATGCTGGAAATGGGCCCAAGAATAAATGGGCCCTGAGAAGGCCCAAAGGTAACACGGGCTGGAAACGACCCAATGGAATAATGGGTCGCTAATGGGTATAAAGCGATACACTGTTCATTACGGGCCGGTTTCACCACGGGCCGTTAATGGGCCAAGAGTTACAAAGGGACTCATATGGGCCGAAAGACGTCATGGGCCATACATGGGCCGGAAGTTACAATGGGCTGGAATCATATTGGACGGCCCTGATGACGCTACTGGGCCTAATACCGTTAGGCCGTAACGGGCCGTGAGTTAGCGGCCTGTAAATGGGCTATATGCAAGCATGCCGTTAACAGGCTTTCCGTGGGCCGGCCCACCACCTTTTGACCAAGTCAAACGGGCCGGCCTTTTCACAGGAATGGGCCTCTATTGGGCCGTGCCACGTGTTGACGTATCATAGGCACCTTGGGTCCAATGAGTGGATGACATCTGTCCCAACGGTGAGCCGACAAGTGTTACCTCCGGCCAATGATGATTTTACACGTGGAAAATCCACATTGGTCGGGGCTGTTACCGGGTTATCGGATCCAAAACCGGACCCGATAGCTTAACGACGTTCCGTTATGGTGGATGCCACATGTCGATCACCCTTGACGAAAGAACTTCTGTGACGCGCAATTTATCGTCATGGAAGTGGACACTTCCGTGATGATAATTTTGGTAATGTCATGGAACACTTCTACGACAGCACCGGTATGACTATCTTGATTCTGTCATAAAATCCTCATGGATGTACATGCATGAAAAAAACGCGACCTAGTGTGACAAACACGTATCATCATGGAAGTGTATTTTTTTTGTAGTGATTGGTCGTGCTTAGGAAGGCAAGGACTAGGTCGAGCGTTGTAGCGATGTCTGGCCTGAATGCGCCGGAAGATGGCATGTGTGCCAGACAAGTTGTGGAGCGAGATCCCCTCAAGCCGCGTATGAACCAACAAAATAGTATGAAGTGTATATGGTTACTCTAATGTTCAACATTACAGCCTGGCACATGTAGCCACCGTCTCAACGTTAGAATGAAACTATGGAAGACCACAATGCCATCAACCATCTGCAGCCGGGGTGCGTTTTTGTAAGAACTATCTAGGCTCGGATGTGCACGCCACTCGGTAAATCAGAGTGGATGCCAAATGCAGGCGATAATATGGCCCAGTGCTGTACAACACAACAAGGAGATCTGGAGCATCAAAAGGATTACACACACTCTAGTGTTATGGGAGTTGTGGAAGCATATAAATGACATAGTTTTTGATGGGCTACGTCCTTCCATTGAGTAGGTCATCAATAGGGCTGTGTCTGAGGGACAAGAGTGGAAACGGATGGGTCTTCCGCATGAGGATTATGATCCTTCCATAACACACTTGTCTAGATGGGTTGTACACGAGTAGTTGTTTTAGCTTTGACCGAGGGATCAGTTAGGTGTCTAAGTGATCGGATACATATGCGTATATTCAACAACAAGATGCCGACGAGACCTCCCATAATGTCGACTGGATAAGTATGCTTATGTTCAATGATTGCATTGCTGATATGGCTCTACGTGAGATAGCCCGTGTAGGGGCTAGGTTCACGTGGACTATGATACGTCCATTTTGCTTCATGTTTTCCTACTGGTATTTAGAGTGCTTTTTAATCATTATAACACTTTGTGGAGCAATTCTAATGCATTTTCTCTCTTAATGTGCAAGGTTTACATGAATAGGGAGATTGCCGGCAGCTAGAATTATGGACCTAAAAAAGCTACGTCAGAGATACCTATTCTACACATCTCCAAATGAGCTGAAATATCACGGAGATTTATTTTTGAATATATGAGAATTATTGGAGAAAAGAAATACCAGAGGGGCCACCCAGGTGCCCACTAGGCACTAGGGCACGCCTAACCCGCTAGCGCGCCCTGGTGGGTAGTGGGGCCCTTGACCAGGCTCCGGTGCCCATCTTCTGGTATATAAGCCCATTTGCCCTAGAAAAAATAAGGGAGATGACTTTCGGGATGGAGCACCGCCGCCTCGAGGCGAAACTTGGGCAGGAGCACTTTTGCTCTCCAGCGGAGCGTTTTCGACGGGGATACTTCTCTCCAGGAGGGGGAAATCAAAGCCATCATCATCACCAACAACCCTCTCATCATGGGAGGATCAATCTTCACCAACATCTTCACCAGCACCATGTCATCTCAAACCCTAGTTCATGTCTTACATTCAATCTTTGTATCAAATCCTCAGATTGGTACCTGTGGGTGACTAGTAGTGTTGATTACATCTTGTAGTTGATGTTATTTGGTTTATTTGGTGGAAGATTATATGTTCGGATCCATTATGCTATTTAATATCCCTCTGATCTTGAGCATGAATATGATTTGTGAGTAGTTGCTTTTGTTCATGAGGACATGGGAGAAGTCTTGTCATAAGTAATCACGTGAATTTGGTATTGGTTTGATATTTTGATGATATGTATGTTGTGACTCCCTTAGTGGTGTTATGTGAACATCGACTACATGACACTTCACCATCTTTGGCCTAAGGGAATGCATTGTGGAGTAGTTATTAGATGATGGGTTGCTAGAGTGACATAAGCTTAAACCCTAGTTTATGCGCTATTCCGTAAGGGCTGATTTGGATCCATATGTTTAATGTTATGGTTAGATTTCATCTTAATTCTTCTTCCATAGTTGCGGATGCTTGTGAGAGAGGTTAATCATAAGTGGGAGGCTTGTTCAAGTAAGAATAATACGCTAGCACCGGTCCACCCACATATCAAATTATCAAAGTAGCGAACGCAAATCAAACAAACATGATGAAAGTGACTAAATAAAATTCCCGTGTGTCCTCGAGAATGTGTTACTTATTATAAGAGATTGTTTTGGCCTGTCCTTTGCAACAAAAAGTATTGGGATACCTTGTTGCACTTATAGTTACTCTTGTTACAAATTATCTTGCTACCAAACTATCTGTTACCAATAATTTTAGTGCTTGCAGAAAACACCTTTGCTGAAAACTGCTTGTCATTTCCTTCTGTTCTTCCTTGGGTTCGGCACTCTTATTTATCGAAAGGAATATTATTGATCCCCAATACTTGTGGGTCATCACGGCTCTTTTCTGGCGCCATTTCCAGGGATGAAGAGCCTTTGGTGAGTGGAATTTGGTAAGGAAAAATTTATATTACGTGCTGAAATTTACTGTTACTTGTTACTATGGAAAACCATCCTTTGAGGGGTTTGGTCGGGGTATATTCACCTCGACCGGAAGCACAAAGAGTTGCTCCTCAACCTACTACACCTACTAAAAATATTTATTATGAGATTCCTTCGGGTATGATAGAGAAACTGCTAGCTAATCCTTATGCAGGAGATGGAACATTATATCTTGATTGGCACCTAATCTATGTGGACGAAATTTGTGGATTATTTAAGCTTGCAGGTTTACTCGGAGGTGAAGTTAAGAAGAAGGTATTCGCTTTATCTTTAGGGAGGGACAAATGTTTCAATATATATTGATCCCGCAGTGAGCTGGAATGCTTGTTTTTTTCACTAAGGACACATAAATGCATATTTTCACAATCACACTGTTTGATCATCTTATTATATTAGAGTGAGGCTCCCCTACTTATTTCAGAGTCTCATCCCGACTTGTGGGGGAATCATAGTCTTCATCATCCTTTCCTCACATGGGACAATGCTCTAATAATGATGATCATCACACTTTTATTTACTTACAACTCAAGAATTACAACTCGGTACTAGAGCAAAAATATGACTCTATATGAATGCCTCCGGCGGTGTACCTAGATGTGCAATTGTCTAGCTTGACACGTATAAAATATATGAACGGTGGCTAAGCCTCAAATACCATATCAACTATATGATCATGCAAAGCAATATGACAATGATGATATGTGTCATAATAAAATGGAACGGTTGAAGTTGTATGGCAATATATCTCAGAATGTCTATGAAAATGCCATAATAGGTAGGCATGGTAGCTGTTTTGAGGAAGATCTAAGGAGGCTTATGTGTGAAAGAGCGTATCATATCACAGGGTTTGGATGCACCCCTAAAGTTTGCACCACAACTCAAGGTGAGAAGGGCAATGCACGGTACCGAAGAGGCTAGGCAAACACGGAAAGGTGAGAGTGTGTATAATCCTCAACATTAGTCATAAAGAACTCACATACTTATTGCAGAAGTTTATTAGCCCTCGAAGCAAAGTACTACTACGCATGCTCCTAGGGGGATAGATCGGTAGGAAAATACCATCGCTCATCCCCGGCCGCCACGCATAAGGAAGACAATCAATAATAAATCATGCTCCAATTTCATAGCATAACGAGAGACCATACATGCATGCTTCGGGAATCACAAACCTTAACACACATATTCTTACTAAACCACAATTACTCACTAGCACAACTCTAATATCACGATCTTTATATCTGAAAATAATTGCAAGGAATCAAACTTCTCATATATCCTATGATCTTCATGAAAGTTTTTATTATATCCCTCTTGAATACCCATCATATTAGGCCTAAATTCATGACCTAAGAAAATTTCCATACTATTTATAAGACTCTCAAAATAATATAAGTCTAGCATGAGAGTTCATCATTTTCTTTAATATATAACCACTGTCGTGCTCTAAAAGATATAAGTGAAGCACTAGAGCAACTACCTAGCTCAAATTTTTTTAAGTGAAGCACATAGAGTATTCTAATAAATTCATGTTTAATGTGTGTCTGAAAGTGCAACTATCCCTGGGTGGTTTTGGTAATTCCTAACAACATATAGCTCATTGCACTAATGCTATTTCAAGATAAATATTTCAGGAAAGCTCAATGATTGTCATGGCATGGATGAGAAAAGTGCATCCCTCAAAATGCTAAGGACAAAAGGATTGGCTCAAGATCAAAGCACAAGACTCTACATTTTCAATTTTAGTGATCCAAGATCACATTGAGTCTATAGGAAAAGCCAATACTATCAAGGAGGGATGAGGTGTTGCTTAATGAGTTTCTTTCTCAAAATGCTTAGTGATATGCTCCAAAGCCCTCAACTACTTTCTCACATCCACATATGTCCCAAACCAAAAGTCAAACTCGGCCTCACCGAAACCATCTATCTGGCGCCACCGAGTTCTGTTGACATAGCCACCTGCCACAAACCCTAGTCTTTTCTATCTCACCGATAGGGATCTCGGTCTAACCAAGATGGGATTGCAATCTCTCGGTTTCCCTTCGTAACATTTTGGTCAAACCGAGCTGAGCGATCGGTCCCACTGAGATTGCAATGCAAACTCACTGTTTCCCTTTTGTAACACTTCGGTCCATCCAAGACGAGCGGATCAGTCCCACCGAGTTTGCCTGACCAACCCTCTATGTGTCCATTACCAAGATTGGTCTCACCGAGTTTTTGCAATCCGTCTCACCGAGATTACGTTATGCCCTAACCCTAACCATATCGGTCCCATCGAGATGACATGTCGGTCCCACCGAAAATCCTAACGGTCACATTATTTACTAAATCGGTCCGACCGAGTTTCACTATTTGGTCCCACCGAGTTTGGTAAGTTGTGTGTAACGGTTAGATTTTGTGTGGAGGCTATATATACCCCTCCACCCTCTCTTCATTCGTGGAGAGAGCCATCAGAACATGCCTACACTTCCAACATACATTTACTGAGAGAGAACCACCTACACTTGTGTTGAGGTCAAGATATTCCATTCCTACCACATAAATCTTGATCTCTAGCCTTCCCCAAGTTGCTTTCCACTCAAATCTTCTTTCCACCAAATCCAAATCCTATGTGAGAGAGTTGAGTGTTGGGGAGACTATCATTTGAAGCACAAGAGCAAGGAGTTCATCATCAACACACCATTTGTTACATCTTGGAGATTGGTGTCTCCTAGGTTGGCTAGGTGTCACTTGGGAGACTCCGTCAAGATTGTGGAGTTGAACCAAGGAGTTTGTAAGGGCAAGAAGATCGCCTACTTCGTGAAGATCTACCCTAGTGAGGCAAGTCCTTCATGGGTGACGGCCATGGTGGGATAGACAAGGTTGCTTCTTTGTGGACCCTTCATGGGGGGAGCCCTCCGTGGACTCGCGCAACTGTTACCCTTCGTGGGTTGAAGTCTCCATCAACGTGGATGTACGATAGCACCACCTATCGGAACCATGGCTAAAAAAAATCTCCGTGTCAACATTGCGTTTGCTCCCTCAAACTCCTCCCTTTACCTTCATATGCAATTGTTTTACATTCCGCTGCTATACTCTTAGAATTGCATGTGTAGGTTGATTGCTTGACTTGTGCTATGTTGCTAAAATCTGCCAAGAACTAAAATTGGGAAAAGGCTAGATTTTTATTTGGTCAAGTAGTCTAATCACCCCCCCTCTAGACATACTTTCGATCCTACAAGTGGTATCAGAGCTTTGGTCTCCATTTGCTTTGATTTCCGTAGCTTTTGGTGGTCATAGCCTTGGTTTCACAACCTAGGAGAGTATGGCGTCTAGCGAGGGAAATTACCACCATAGAGGTCCTTACTTTGATGGTACTAATTTTGCTAGTTGGAAGCATAAGATGAAAATGCATATTCTTGGACATAACCCCGCCGTTTGGGCTATTGTGTGTATTGGATTGCAAGGTGAATTCTTTGATGGGAGAGAACCGAACCGTGAAGCTACCGCAGAAGAGTTGAAGATGCTACAATACAATGCTCAAGCTTGTGATATCCTCTTCAACGGATTATGCCCCGAAGAATTCAACAAAATCAGCCGTCTTGAGAATGCAAAGGAAATTTGGGATACTTTGATTGACATGCATGAAGGTACCAACTCCGTCAAGGAATCCAAATTGGATGTGCTTCAAAGTCAACTTGAAAAGTTCAAAATGAAGGATGGTGAAGGTGTCGCTGAAATGTACTCTAGGCTTGCTCTCATCACATATGAGCTTGCCGGCTTAGGAAGTGAAGAGATGACCGACAAATTCATCATCAAGAAGATCCTAAGAGCCTTGGATGGAAAATATGATACCGTGTGCACATTGATCCAAATGATGCCCAATTACAAAGATCTCAAGCCAACAGAAGTCATTGGAAGAATTGTTGCTCATGAGATGTCACTCAAGGATAAGGAGGAGCTCCATAACAAGTCAAGTGGTGCTTACAAAGCCTCATGTGAAGCTCCCACATCATCAAGTGAGAAACAAACCTTCAATGGAGAATTGAGCCTAATGGTGAAGAACTTCAACAAGTTATACAAGAGTAGAAGCAAGGAAAGAAGTTCCTAGTCAAGGTCCTACAATGACAAAAGATCTTCTAGTCGTGAGCATAATTGCTACAATTGTGGAAGACCCGAACACTACTCCAATAAGTGTATGGCTCCCTACAAAAGAAGAGAAGATTCTCCAAAAAGAAGGAGTAGAAGAGAAGAATCACCATCAAGAGAAATAGGAGTAGAGATGATCATTATGAATGAAGAACATCCTGGAGAAGCAAAGATTCGAAAAGGAGGGACAAGTCATCAAGGAGCTACACAAAACGAAGACATCAAGCTCATGTTGGTGAATGGGTATCCGGATCCGACTCCGACAATCACTCCGAGAGAAGCTATCACTCCGACTCTGAATATACTGAAGATGAAGGAGTTTCCGGTCTAGCACTTGTGTCAACCAACTCCTACGACATATTTGACTCACCAAACGAAGGAATTGGAAGATGCTTCATGGCTAAAGGCCCAAAGGTATCACACCCCGAGTATGTTGATTTCAATGGTGATGATGATTTACTTGTTGACAACTCTAGTGATGAATACTATGATGAAACGTCAATTAATCATGCTAATCAAGATAAAACGAATGATGATGATAAGGAGAAGATTGAGTGCCTAACTAAATAACTAAACACTCTTAAGTTAGCTCATGAAACTATATTGGAAGATCATCGAGAGCTTTTGAAGACTCGTGAGAAGTTACGCTTTGACAAGCTCAACCTTGAGAAAGAGCATGAGTTTTTAAAGGCAATCAATGATGATCTTCGCAAGAAAAGTTCTTCTTACATTGCCAAGCATTTACTCTTATCTACTTACATGCAACAAGTCAAGTCTACTAGCAAGAACAAGAAAGATTCTTCTTCTATTAGTGACAATAATCATGCTAAATCCAATGTTGTTACTTCTAGTAGTTCTCTTGATTCACTAATGATTCTCTTAGCCAAGTTACACTTGAGCAAGAAAATAGCTTATTGAAGGGAATTATAGAGAAAGGTGTTTACAAGAGCCTTGCCGGAAGTAAGAAATTCGAGGAAATTGTACGCAAGCAAGGAAGGCGCCGGAAGAATCAAGGTGTTGGTTTTGAACGAATTTTCAATGCCAATGGAGTTGAGTGGGAAGAAGATCAATACCCCAAGACGAAGTCTGTTCCTCAACAAGATAAGTATGATCCTACTTCTTTCAAAGGGACATAAGCTCAAGATGATCTTCCACCACAAGACCACAAGCAAAAAGGCAAGTACAAGCTTCAAGAGGAGATTGATGCATTTGAAGAAGCTCCTAAGGCCTTGGTCAAGTGGGTTCCCAAGACTACATCAAGTTCTACTTTATCGAGTACAACTACAACTCCAAGGATTCCCATCAAGATGATGTGGATTCCAAAGAAGAAGAACTAGAGAGTTCTTGAGGGTGACTCCACCAACATACTTCACTCATATCATTTCGACAAGGACAAGTGCAATCAACTTCCACATCTTGCACTAGTTCAAGGAGTCACAAACCTTCTTGTTGGTAAGACAAGGGACAAGGTAACCTAATGCTTTCATGGACATTATCTTGTGTATGCATCACTCTATGTCTATGGATATCGTTGTTTGTTCCTTGTGGGACTAACCCATGTAGGTATTGAAAGTATAACTCACTCCAATGGATTGCTCCAAATGATCTACATCAACATTGAGCATCCACATCTTCAACACCTACATGAAGTCATCATCGACAAAACCCAAGGTTAGTCATCCCTCTTAGGGGGGATCTCTCATCTAGGGGGAGCTTTACTCTAAGTATTGACCTAAAGCAACTCTGATGGTGTGAACACAACAATGCTTTATGTAAAAGTGGAAACCCCACTTGTGCTTAAACGATGAGTATGACCTATGATCAAATGTTATCATTTGACTCCTAAGTCAATATACTCATATATAGATGATCTAGTCATCGCCAATTGTTTGATAGATGCTAGAATTGTTTGTGCATGCCTTGCCACATATTTCATTTGCCATTTTATTGAGTGAGCATGTTGGTTGCATATTTTACTCATTCAAGGACATCTACTTGTTGTTTTGATTGTTTGGTTTATTTTCTTTTGCCAAGTGGATGGACAAGAATGCCTAAGAACCTTCTCTAGTGATCTATGTTTTTCTTGTCTCAAACTCTATTCATGCTACATCACAAAGTTTGATCAAGTCATATTCGAACCACTTTGTGAGGAGCACCCGGAGTCCCCGATTCATAATAGACTTAAACTTCCAAAACCTCTTTGTGCATTTCGGTCTGATCGATTCTCCCTTTTCGGTCATACCGAGATCACTAAGTTGATCTAGGTTTTCAACCTCGGTGCAACCGATTAGAACTTATCGGTCACACCGAGTTGCAGTAACTTCTTGTAGTTTTGCATCTCGGTGCCACCGAGTTGTTCCACTCTGTCACACCGACTGGGTCGGGATATATATACTCACGGGTCAAATTTTGGAAAAAAATTCCGAAACCCTTCGCCCGCGCACAGCCTGCTCTGCCTCGTCGGGTCTCCGGATCGTCCTCCTCGTCGCCAGTGACCTCCCGCCGCTGGTCTCCGCCGCCATCAACGGCATTCTGCCCTGCCGTTGCCGCCGTAGCAAGTTCACCGCCGCATTAGGGTATGAACTTGAAACTTTGTGCTAATATTTAACTCCGATTCCTAGCACATTGCTCTGCCATGATTCTTGCCACGTTTGAAATCATTCTATCTAGCATAAGCACTCCGTATATTAGATTAGATTTGAAAATTTAGGGTTAGGTTTTTGCCGAACTCATCTCGGACCGACCGAGTTGTAGAAATCAGTCTCACCGATTTGGCTTAGGCCATTGCACATGAGATTCTCGGTCTGACCGAGAATAGCAAATCAGTGTGACCGAGATCGATTCTCTATGAAACCCTAGCAGTCTTGGTGCCACCAAACTGTGACTCGGTCTCACTGAGTTCACTATTTTAGGTTCCAAAAGCTGCTTCGGTATCACCGAGTTTACAAATCGGTAGCTCCGAAATGCTTTCTGTGGAAAACTAAACTAAGTTTTTGACTCAATTGTTTTCAAAAACCTCTGCACTTTGTGATGCTCATCCACTCTACCTCATCTATATCTATTCACAGGGTCTACTGTCAGTGGGTTTGCAAAATGTCTGATCAAAGTGATAGCCAGAACAAGACAGAGGAGCAAGCTCAGATGAGTGAGGGCACTAGTCCCTCAAGCAGCTATGATGAGGGTAGTAGGAGCACACCCAGCAATTTGCCAAAAGCAGCCACCAGGACAAGGAAGAAGAAAACCTCAGATTCTAAAGATGAGGACTATATTGCTGTTGTGGATGAGGCCACTTCTACGAAGAAGGTGCTGAAAAAGGAGTATGGCACAGCTGCTACCACAAAGCCAAGAATGAAAACAAAGGTTCCAGCAAGAAGAGTTCCTATGTCAAAGGCCAGAGCATCCACTCAGAAGACTTTGGGATCTGAACCCAAAAAGGCTGCTGTAGAAGGAAAGAAATAGAGGGAGATGGTGCAAGAAAGTTGACCCAATGGCAGAATTTGAGAAGCACTCTTTTGATGAGGAAGAAGAAGAGGAAGAGGATGCTACACCAGCTCCTAAAGCTCAGAAGCTAATGGGAGATGCAATCAAGTCAGGGGCTGCTCCATCTAAGCCCAAAGCTGCTCCCAAGGCTGCTGCTCCAGCACCAAAGCCTAAACCCAAGAGGAACACTAGAAGTATACCTGCATCAGAGAAGAACAAGGCCCCAGTGCCTGAAGCTGCTGAAGAAGAAGATGATTCTGTTGTTTTGAGAAAGTTGAAGCCCAAGATTCCTGACCACAATGATGCTCATCTAGTAGCTGAAGACATGCATATCAAAAAGGAAGCTGGACTGAGATTATGGAGACAGTCAGATCCTTATCCTGTGAGGAGAAGGACAGCAGTTGACTACAGATTCCACACAAAGGAGCAACAGGACTTTTATGAAACATTTTTTCTTGACAAGAAGCCCATTGTGTGTGACATGAGATGCATCAATTGGGACAACATCAAAAAGAATGAAGCTCACTATCCAGGAGTATATGACAGCTTCAAGTCTTGTGGAGTTGATGAATTTGTTGCCCAGAAGCTCACCAAGTGGAATGATGAGCTCATTGTCGGTGTCAAAACCGGCGGATCTCGGGTAGGGGGTCCCAAACTGTGCGTCTAGGCGGATGGTAACAGGAGACGAGGGACACGATGTTTTTACCCAGGTTCGGGCCCTCTTGATGGAGGTAAAACCCTACGTCCTGCTTGATTAATATTGATGATGTGGGTTACAAGAGTAGATCTACCACGAGATCAAGGAGGCTAAACCCTAGAAGCTAGCCTATGGTATGATTGTTGTTCGTCCTATGGACTAAGGCCATCCGGTTTATATAGACACCGGAGAGGGCTAGGGTTACACAGAGTCGGTTACAAAGGTAGGAGATCTACATATCCGTATCGCCAAGCTTGCCTTCCACGCCAAGGAAAGTCCCATCCGGACACGGGACGAAGTCTTCAATCTTGTATCTTCATAGTCTTGGAGTCCGGCCGATGATGATAGTTCGGCTATCCGGACACCCCCTAGTCCGGGACTCCCTCAGTAGCCCCCGAACCAGGCTTCAATAACGACGAATCCGGCGCGTATGTTGTCTTCGGCGTTTGCAAGGCGGGTTCTTCTTCATGCTCCATGTGTTTGCCGGATAGTGTCCGGTTGCTTCATAAATGCTGCGCTCCTTGGCTTCCGCGTCCAATAATGGTCTTCTTCCACGCGTCGCACGAATGCGAAAAGCCAGGGTATTTTTATGTTTTACCCCCTAGCTGCGCAAATAAGCTGCCTATAAGAGAGGCGAGGATCCAGATCCAAATCACATCATCCTCCTTCCGCAAGCACTCATCGAGGCGCATCTGACACCAAACCCATTCCAACATGGACAGTCGACGCGGCTCCTCTTCTCGCGCTCCCAGCCCTAAGCCAGGAGATTGGAGGAGATGCTCAGTCCCGCACAGCGAGTTAGTGACGCTCCAAGCAGAGGGATATCTTCCCCCGGCCTTCATGGTTCCGGTTCGAGCCGGACTGGCCACCTACAAAGGTGGGAAGCAGGCGGAGAGCGCCCCCAATCCCTCCAAAGGAGAGCGGGTGTGCTTCGTCTCCTACTTAATAAGGGGACTCGGATTTCCTATACATCCGTTTCTCCGGGGGCTCCTGGAGTTCTACGGACTCCAGCTTCATCACCTTACACCTGCCTCCATTTTGCACATCGCGGGCTTCGTAGCTCTGTGTGAGCTGTTCTTGGGCATTGAGCCCCATTTTGCGCTGTGGAAGAGGCTGTTTTGCCTCGTACCCCGCTCTCACGAGGGGTCGATATATCAAGTGGGCGGAGCCGAAATATGGCGCATCGCCGGGACCGGATACCTGTCCGGGACCCCGAAGAAGGCGTCCGAAGATTGGCCTTCGGAGTGGTTTTATATGGAGGACGCTCCGCTGCCGGATCCAGTCCGGATCGGCCTTCCGGAGTTCAGCAACGCTCCCCTGAAGAAACGCCTAAGTTGGCGCCCACGGAGCCCTCGACGAGAAGATGATAGTAGCGTCCATTACTTGATGGGCCGGATACGGCTGCTAGCCCATTCCGGATTAACCATGATCGGAGTCATGGCCACATGCATTATGCGTGGGGTGCAGCCGCTCCAATATAGGGGCCACCCCATGTGGGACTTCAACGGAGACGACGACGCCACCCGTCACGGCCGCAAGGGACCTGGCTCGGCCGACGATCTGGTGAAGATCCTGTCCGGCTTGTACAAGGGGGAGAAGGAGGACTTCCTCCGCACGAATCCTCTGAACGGATTTTCCATGAACAACCCTCGGAGCTGGGTAAGCGGTCGCATGCATATCTGAACCGTGCCTTTAAAGGCAATTGTCTTATTGTATGATTTTGACACAGGAACTGCGTCGGGATGTGGAGGGCATAAAAAGCCCAGCCCCACAACCCGAAGACCCAGAAAGGTCCCTTGATCCGGCCTCCGAAGAGGATCCGGACTTAGCGGTGGAACTGATCGACGGGGTGTACCACCAGCTCAGCATAGATAATGCTTTAGTCGCCATTATGGCTGACTACCCCGGTTTGTGTCCGGCTTCCCCGGTGAGTACGACCGAAGTCCTGGCGCCGTTACTTCTTTAATGCTTAGTTCTGACCACCGTGCACCAATGGTGTTCGACAGGAAGCGCCTTTACGGCAGGAAGTCGAGCCCGCGGCGACCGGCCAACAAGGGTCAGTCCGGCCCAGCAGGCGGAAGAGGAGTGCGACGCGAACTGAAACGTCGCCGCAACGGTACGGAGCACCGCTATTTTTTAAGGGAAGGATTCCCAGGAGGTATATTAATGCTCATAACTTTTCCAGAAAGAGCGCTCGCCGGACAGTGTCCGGAGAGGTTGCCAATCAAGCCTCCGCCAGCCATGCTCCAACGCATGGCCCGGAAGGGGAGGCGAATACAAGGCATGAGTCGGACGCTCCTCCGACGGAGGATGCCGACAGGCTGTCCGCCACCCGGTCTGAGGTGGAGAGCGCCATGAATCACAGGCGTCGCCGGACAGTTCTTCGTGACGCGTGTTTCTCCCCGGAGGCGTTAAATGCCTTTGATGCGGGAAACGCGCACCTCCGTGCCGCTCAAGATGGGTTAACCAGAGCCACGGAGCAGTATGTGAAAGACATACGTGTAAGTAATTTTAATAGTTATATATGCCAGTAGCCCCCGAGACTTAAAATGGTTAAAATAACTGATTTAAGGATCAATTTTTATGCAGGATCTTACGGAGAAGAATACCCATCTGTCCCAGGAGCTCCAAGAGTGCAAGGCCCAACTTGAGGCCGCACTGGCCGCCACAGGGGGAGCCACAGAGACCCCCGCTGGTAAGACGTACTTTGAAAAGATAATTAATTAACAAAGTGCGGCGTGAATCTGACAATAATATTGCAGAGGGCGCCGGACTAGATCCGGACAAGCAACAGCTACTGCGTCAGCTAAAGGCTGGCGAGAGGGTGCTTATGAAGGTGCAGCAGGAGAGAAACAAGCTCCAAGATGCCCACACCCAGCTAGGAGAAGAGCTGAAAGGTGTTCGGGCCCAGCTGTCTGGCTCCTTGAAGGAGAATCAGCGACTTCGTCGCGGCATTTATAGTAAGTGCTTGAGCAAATTCCTTTGAAAAGAAGAATTCGGCGAGGAAGTCGTTTGACAGAAATATGTCTTTAGGTGTGCTCACAGGTCGCCCTGCGGAGGAAATGCCTGGGTCAACAGGTGACCAACTTCCCGAGCTGGTGCAATTGTTCGAACGTGTTCGGCAGGCGATGAGTGGCGTCGTTCAGGCTTTATGGCCATCCGTCTCCCTACCCGAGGGCCTTGGTGAGCTTGCTGAGAAGCTCCAGGGAGCACGGCGACGCCTCCGTTTGTGGAAGATATCGGCCTGCCGTCAGGGCGCCAGGGAGGCCTGGGCCATGGTGAAGACGCGCTACCCGAAGGCTGACCCAAACCACATGGCCGAGGTCGGACCTGCGGGGCCTGATGGGAAGGAGATCCCTGTGAGCTTGATGTATGGCCAAGTAGAACTGGCCGCGAAATATTCCCAACAGGACTGTAAATTAGACAGCCTGTTAGATGGGATTGAGGAGGAGTACAATCAGTCGGTTTGACGATGTAATTTGAAATGACATGTAAGATGCCTTCTAGCCGGATTGTAGATCGTTTGTCTTTGCGGACCGTTTCGCTTCAACCTCGGGACCCAACAGTCCGGAGTGTGTCCGAATACCCCTACGGTTATAAAAGAACCGGGGCATGCATGGAGACAAGGCGTCGGGGTCATAATTGCTTTATCAGACAAGTGCCCAACTAGTTATGTTATATTACATGGTTAGTAAGAAACATCTTCCAGGGAGAATAGTTCCGTTAAGGGTTCCTTTCCCTGGGAGGCATGCCCTAAGGTGCAATGCCGGACTGCGAAAATAGCAGAAAAAGCATCTGGGGGCTTATAAATAAGTAAGTAATAAATCATCTTTCAAGTCACCGACCGAATATTCTCTTAAGAACGCTAGCTTTCGGCTTCACCCAGTCTGAGGTACACATCCGGCTGACCCGGCAGTAACAATCGCAGAGGTGCTCCCTTTACCTCCTAGCCGAACAATCGGGAACGTAGGGGTAAGCACAGGAGCCAGGCAACCCAGCTTGGCCAAAACTTAAGTCATATCGATGCATATAATGGTGAATAAAAGGTACATGCGGAAGTATGACACATGTATTGGGCGTGAAGCCCATATTAATAAGCTTCTGGTAAAGAAGCCCCCAGGTATAATGAGTGCTAGGAGCACATCAAGTGTGTGCGAACAAAGCGCAAATCAGCCTATAAAAGGTATTGAAAAAAAAGTGGGAAGAAGGAGGGGGACAAGAGACAGTAAAAAATATAAAAAGGTGGACGGGGGAGTGAGACGAACTCTGAGTCCGGTGTTTAGGCGTAGAATCTTCGGAGACGGGCTGCGTTCCATGGGTTCGGCTCGAGTCGGTTGTCAGATGCTTTACGTAGACGGTATGCTCCGCCGGTCAGGACTTGGTCGATGATGAAGGGACCTTCCCACTTGGGCTTAAGTTTGTCCTTTTTCTTGTCCGGCAGGCGTAGAACGAGTTCGCCGACATTGTAAGTTTTGGCCCGTACTTCTCTGCTTTGATATCTTCGAGCCTGCTGCTGATAGAATGCGGAACGAGCCTTTGCCACGTCCCGCTCCTCCTCTAAGGCGTCCAAACTGTCCTGCCGATCCAACTCGGCTTCTCTTTCTTCGTACATGCGCACACGAGGTGAGTCATGAATTATATCGCAAGGCAGAACTGCCTCTGCGCCATACACCATGAAAAATGGTGTGAATCCAGTAGTTCGGTTTGGCGTGGTCCGCAGCCCCCAGAGTACGGAGTCGAGCTCCTCTACCCAGTGCGTGTTAGATTCCTTGAGGGACCGCACTAGTCTGGGTTTGATGCCGCTCATGATTAGACCATTTGCTCGCTCGACTTGACCGTTAGTTTGGGGGTGATAGACTGAAGCGTAATCGAGCTTGATGCCCATGTTTTTGCACCAGAGTTTAACCTCGTCGGCAGTGAAGTTCGTGCCGTTATCAGTGATGATGCTGTGGGGGACGCCAAAACGGTGTACTACCCCGGATAGGAAGTCTATCACCGGTCCGGATTCTGCCGTTTTAACCGGCTTGGCCTCAATCCATTTGGTGAATTTGTCCACCATGACCAATAAGTATTTGTGCTTGTGGGTTCCCCCTTTAAGGGGTCCAACCATGTCAAGCCCCCAGACCGCGAACGGCCAGGTAATGGGTATAGTTTTGAGGGCGGTGGGTGGCATGTGGCTCTGATTAGCAAAGAGCTGGCAACCGACGCATCGTTGGACTAAGTCCTGAGCATCTGCCCGGGCTGTCGGCCAATAAAATCCTGTACGGAAGGCCTTGCCTACGAGTGCCCGGGCTGCAGCGTGGTGCCCGCCGAGTCCGGCGTGAATTTCAGCCAGGAGATTCCGCCCCTCCTCTTCGGAGATACACCTTTGAAGGACTCCGGTTGTGCTTTT
This sequence comes from Triticum aestivum, assembly GCF_018294505.1. NCBI lineage: Eukaryota > Viridiplantae > Streptophyta > Magnoliopsida > Poales > Poaceae > Triticum > Triticum aestivum. Next base: position 319,535,974 of record NC_057807.1, on the reverse strand, counting down.
CTTATAAAGTTCTCCCTCATGGACCTTGTAGGCTTTAGATCGCCGAACTATGCAGCGGGCCTCATTTTGGTCTTCGGGAAGTTCCTGCCGAATTAAGTAGGCTAGGAATGGTTCTGTCCACGGGGCAATTACTGCCATTATTTCGTGAGCTGAAGGTGTTATTTCGTTGGCTGAGCCGCCGATTGTGTCAGAATGGTCTGAGTTCGGTGATGCAGCTGGCTCCGGATTGTTATTTCCGGACTCCTCTTCCCATAACACGGATGGCTTGAAGAGCCGTTCCAGGAAGATGTTTGGAGGGACGGCGTCTCGTTTCGCGCCGATGCGTGCTAACACGTCTGCTGCCTGGTTATTATCCCGGGCTACATGGTGGAATTCGAGTCCTTCGAACCGAGCTGACATTTTTAGGACGGCGTTGCGGTAAGCTGCCATTTTTGGATCTTTGGCATCAAAGTCTCCATTTACTTGGGATATTGCGAGGTTTGAATCCCCGCGCACCTCTAGGCGTTGAATGCCCATGGAGATTGCCATCCGGAGGCCATGTAGAAGGGCCTCGTATTCGGCTGCGTTATTGGAGTCCATGTACATTATTTGAAGTACGTATTGGATTGTGTCTCCAGTTGGGGACGTCAGGACGACGCCAGCCCCCAAGCCAGCCAACATTTTGGATCCGTCGAAATGCATGATCCAATTGGAGTATGCGCCGTACTCTTTAGGGAGTTCGGCTTCGGTCCATTCGGCGACGAAGTCGGCCAGAACCTGCGACTTTATAGCTCGCCGTGGTTTATAGGTTATGTCAAATGGTAAGAGCTCAATAGCCCATTTTGCAATCCTGCCCGTTGCGTCGCGATTGTTTATAATATCGTTGAGAGGTACTTCGGAGGCCACCGTTATGGAACACTCTTGAAAGTAGTGTCGCAGCTTCCGGGATGCCATGAACACCGCATATGCTATCTTTTGATAATGTGGGTACCGGGACTTGCATGGAGTTAGAACAGTGGATACGTAGTACACTGGTTTTTGAAGAGGGAATCTGTGCCCTTCTGTCTCTCGCTCGACGACGAGTACCGCGCTGACAACTTGATGTGTTGCTGCGATATATAATAACATAGGTTCGCCCAGGTTGGGCGCGGCCAGGACCGGATTTGTTGCCAGTATGGCCTTTATTTCTTCGAGTCCGGCTGTGGCAGCATCCGTCCATTCGAAATGTTCGGTGCGCCGGAGGAGGCGGTAGAGGGGCAGAGCCTTTTCTCCCAAACGGGAGATGAAGCGACTTAAGGCCGCTACGCATCCGGTTAGTTTTTGTATTTGCTTGAGGTCTTTTGGAATATCCAATTGTGACAGAGCTCGGATTTTGGCCGGGTTTGCTTCAATTCCTCTACCGGATACGATGAAGCCCAAGAGCTTTCCGGCTGGTACGCCGAAGACGCATTTTTCCGGATTGAGCTTAATGTCATATGCTCGGAGGTTGTCGAATGTCACCCTCAAGTCTTCTACTAGAGTTTCGACGTGTTTGGTCTTGACGACCACATCGTCTACGTATGCCTCTACTGTTTTGCCTATCTGGGTAGCCAGACATGTTTGAATCATGCGCTGATATGTTGCGCCGGCGTTTTTGAGTCCGAAGGGCATTGTGTTGAAGCAGAATGGCCCATATGGAGTAATGAATGCCGTTGCGGCCTGGTCTTTCTCCGCCATCTTGATTTGATGGTATCCGGAGTATGCGTCGAGGAAGCACAATGAATCGTGCCCTGCGGTAGCATCGATGATTTGGTCGATGCGAGGGAGGGGGAAAGGGTCCTTTGGACAGGCCTTGTTAAGGTCTTTAAAATCGACGCAGAGGCGCCAGGATTTGTCCTTTTTTGGTACCATTACTAGATTGGCTAGCCAGTCCGGATGTTTTATATCTCTGATGAATCCGGCTTCTAAGAGTTTGGCTAGCTCTTCTCCCATTGCCTGTCTTTTGGGTTCGGAAAATCGCCGAAGAGCTTGTTTGACCGGCTTGAATCCTTTTAGGATGTTTAGGCTGTGCTCTGCCAGCCTGCGTGGGATTCCTGGCATGTCTGAAGGGTGCCAGGCAAAAATGTCCCAATTTTCCCGAAGGAATTCTCGTAGTGCGGCTTCGACATCAGGACTTAATTGTGCCCCAATGGAGGCCGTCTTTGTGGGGTCCGTTGGATGGACCTGAAATTTGACTATTTCGTCTGCTGGTTTAAAAGAGGTGGACTTGGACCTCTTATCGAGTATCACATCGTCCCTATCCACCGTGGAGCGCAGCGTAGTTAGTTCCTCTGCCGCTAGGGCTTCGGACAATGCCTCTAGGGCCAGTGCGGCTGTCTTATTTTCAGCGCGGAGTGCTGTATCTGGATCACTGGCAAGAGTGATTATCCCATTGGGTCCGGGCATTTTGAGCTTCATGTACCCGTAGTGGGGTATAGCTTGGAAGATTGTGAATGCCTCTCGCCCTAACAAAGCGTGATATCCGCTGCCGAATGGGGCCACTTGGAACGTGACCTCCTCGGACCTGTAATTGTCCGGTGAGCCGAACACTACATCTAGTGTGATTTTTCCTGTGCAGCGTACTTCTCGACTAGGGATTATCCCTCTGAAGGTTGTGCTGCTTCGCTCGATGCGGCTCCAGTCAATATCCATTTTTTGAAGGGTTTCCTCGTAGATGAGGTTTAATCCGCTGCCGCCATCCATGAGTACCTTGGTAAGGCGAAAGCCGTCCACTATCGGACTGAGGACCAATGCGGCTGGTGCTCTAGCTGTTCGGAATTTAGGTTCGTCGCTGGCGTTGAAGGTGATAGCCGTGTCACTCCATGGATTTGCTGTTGCTACTTGGTAGACTTCGGCGAGGCCGCGGATTGTTCGTTTTCGCATGTTATTTGATGCGAAAGTCTCGAAGACTGTTAATACCGTACCGGTACTGCTGGGCTGTTTGCCCGGGGCTAAAAAGCCTTCGCCACTTTTGGCCACCTGCCGTAGTATCCAACATGCTCGAAGGCTGTGTGTTGGAGTGGCGCCCTCCGTACTGTGGATTTTGCAGGGTCCGTTGAGCCAGCCCTCCAGTACGGTTCCATGCCCTTTAGGGGGTCTTTGCTTTTTGGTTTTTAACCCAGGTGCTTGAGTATGGCGCACCCTTTTACTTCGGACTAGGGTTGTGGTCAAGGCCGGACTGTCCCAAAACCTAGTTTCGGTGTTCCTGGCACTCTCTACCGCACAGTATTTTTGTACGATAGTCGCTAGGTCGATGAAGCGTGTAACTTCGCGACGACTTATGGCGTTCATGATTCCCTTGTCCGTGCAATTGTTGCAGAAAATTGAAATCGCGCTTTCTTCGCAGCAGTCCTTTATCCTGTTCATAACCAGGAGGAATCTGGCCCAGTAATGATGTACTGTTTCATCGGGCTCTTGCCGTATTCGAGATAGATCGCTTATGTTTGGGTGGGCGGGTGGAATCAAGTTCGGAACCCCGCCCGATCTGAGGCTCAAAGGCCAAGAAGTTTCCGGATTTGGAAGCTTGACTTGCTGGATGCTTTCCAACGAATCTAGTCCGATGCCTGACTCTAAGTTCAGTATTTGATTAGCGTCCGTCCCTTCGCGGGAATCCGGCTTGGAGGGATCGGGAATCCGGACATAGTTGGTTTTCAACGTAGAAGAAGGGTTGCCGCATTGTTCCTCTACCACGACAACGTGGTGGGTGGCCTGAGGAGAGTTAATCTCTCTCAGATCGGGTTTAAGCCCAATCTGATCGTAGTCTGTAGCGACTCCCAGGGCGGCGATGCGATCCAAGAGCTCGTTTACAGAGGAGAGCTCAATCGGATCTAACTGCTCGGCGAATTCCGGGCTGACGTGAAGATCGCTTTTGATGACCTGAGAGGTCATCGTCGGAGCGGTGGCCGAACAGGCGGTCATAAGAAAACCACCTAGCCAGACAGTTTGACCGGCGGCCAAAGCTCTCTTGACGACGGTGCCGTCTTTAAAGACGGGAGAAGGCATCCTTCCTGATCGCGACGGCACAGAGGAACTCTTAGTGAAAGCACCAATGTCGGTGTCAAAACCGGCGGATCTCGGGTAGGGGGTCCCGAACTGTGCATCTAGGCGGATGGTAACAGGAGATGAGGGACACGATGTTTTTACCCAGGTTTGGGCCCTCTTGATGGAGGTAAAACCCTATGTCCTGCTTGATTAATATTGATGATGTGGGTTACAAGAGTAGATCTACCACGAGATCAAGGAGGCTAAACTCTAGAAGCTAGCCTATGGTATGATTGTTGTTCGTCCTATGGACTAAGGCCATCCGGTTTATATAGACACCGGAGAGGGCTAGGGTTACACAGAGTCGGTTACAAAGGTAGGAGATCTACATATCCGTATCGCCAAGCTTGCCTTCCATGCCAAGGAGAGTCCCATCCGGACACGGGACGAAGTCTTCAATCTTGTATCTTCATAGTCTTGGAGTCCGGCCGATCATGATAGTTCGGCTATCCGGACACCCCCTAGTCCGGGACTCCCTCACTCATCATGCAGTTTTACTCGACAACTCACTTCTACCCAGATGGGAAGATTGTCTGGATGTCTGAAGGTACTAGGTACCAATCCACAGTTGAAGAATGGGTTGAGTTGATCAATGCTCCAAAAGAATCTGAAGATGACTTGGATGTATATGCAGAGAAGAAGAAAGACCACAACTCTATGGCTCACATGTACAGATAGATCCCAGATAAAGCTTTGGAAACTCACATGCTTGGATCTGTATGCTTCTTGTTGTCTGGTCTACCTACAATCAACTGGATCCTTAGGCACACATTTCTTCCCAAGTTAGGAGATCACAAGATGATCAGAGGTCATGCTATCAACTTGCTGCACTTGTTTGATATACCTCAGAAATTCAAAGTCATGAGCCTGATTGTGGAAACAATCAAGAGAACAATAGCTGATCAGAAGAGAAGTTGTGGGTATGGTCCACACATTCAGAAACTCACATGCACATATCTTTTGGATAAGGAGCATCTACCCTTATACCCTGAATTTGAAGATAACACTGTTGAGATGAATGAGGAGGAACCATCATTTGTGCAAGCACATGAAAAGAGAGAGAAAGCAAGGGCAGAGAAAGCTGCAAAGATGCCAACTGCTGGAGAGGCATCTCAAGTGTTTCTGAAGAGCAAGCAAGACCAGCTTGGCTACTTGATTGCCTCCACCTTGAGGATTGAGAAGGGCTTGGCCACCCTGACTCAAAACCAGGAGAGCTTGGAAAGAATCATAGAGCAGAAGTTTTATGCACTTGGTGTGAAGGTCACAGAGATCCAAACTGCAGTTGAGCAACTTCAGGAGGATGTGGAGGAGAAGAAGGGCAAGTCTACCACAGATGCATTTTCTAGAGTGCCTAGAGGACAGATATCTGATGCAGTGCTTGTTCCAAACACCAGAGCTACATCATCTGCACCAGCTACCACAGCTTCAGTGCCACCTGCTCCAGCAGCCACTCCACCAGCTCCAGCAACATCAACTGATGCTTTCGTCCTTGGAGTCATCTCTACACCACCTCATGACGACCAAGCCCGAGAGTCGTTTAGCACTATGCATTTTTGAACTTTTTGGTAACTTGTTGCCAAAGGGGGAGAAAAATGTATAGATCAGAGGCTCCGAGAGAGAGTGTTGCTTTTTATCTCTCTTGATTTTGGTGGTTGAACTTCCTTATTTTTTTTGTGTGTTTGGTTGATACACTATGTCTTTTGTGAGATACTTGGATGATCATGTGTTTGATCATATGCTATGCTACCTTAATGCTTGTTGGATGATATTATCTCTTATATCCTTATATGATCATTCACTTTGCTTGGTGATGAGTGCATGTGTTCAATTATTATCATTTTGAGCGCTCCACCAAGATGTATGTGACATGGAAGAGTAACCCATGATCCTAACACATTGTGCATTTGCAGTCCAAAGCAAATTTTAAACAATGCACAACTTTAGGGGGGGTCTCTTGCTTATCACATACTTCTCAAAGAGATGATGCTTTTCAATCTTATTATCATTTGTCAAAGCTTTGATCTATATGTTGTCATCAATTACCAAAAAGGGGGAGATTCAAAGTGCAACTATCCCTGGGTGGTTTTGGTAATTCCTAACAACATATAGCTCATTGAGCTAATGCTATTTCAAGATAAATATTTCAGGAAACCTCAATGATTGGCATGGCATGGATGAGAAAAGTGGATCCCTCAAAATTCTAAGGATAAAAGATTGGCTCAAGCTCAAAGCACAAGACTCTATATTTTCTATTTTAGTGATCCAAGATCACATTGAGTCTATAGGAAAAGCCAATACTATCAAGGAGGGATGAGGTGTTGCATAATGAGTTTCTTGCTCAAAATGCTTAGTGATATGCTCCAAAGCCCTCAACTACTTTCTCACATCCACATATGTCCCAAACCAAAAGTCAAACTCGGCCTCACCGAAACCATCTATTCGGCGCCACCGAGTTCTGTTGACATAGCCACTGCCACAAACCCTAGTCTTTTCTGTCTCACCGATAGGGATCTTGGTCTCACCGAGATGGGATTGCAATCTCTCTGTTTCCCTTCGTAACGTTTCGGTCAAACCGAGATGAGCGATCGGTCCCACCGAGATTGCAATGCAAACTCACTATTTGCCTTTCGTAATGCTTCGGTCCATCCGAGACGAGCGAATCGGTCCCACCGAGTTTGCCTGACCAACCCTCTGTGTGTCCGTTGCCAAGATTGGTCTCACCGAGTTTGTGTAATCGGTCTCACCGAGATTACGTTATGCCCTAACCCTAACCATATCGGTCCCATCGAGATGACATGTCGGTCCCACCGAAAATCCTAACGGTCACATTATTTACTAAATCGGTCTGACCGAGTTTCACTATTCGGTCCCATTGAGTTTGGTAAGTTGTGTGTAATGGTTAGATTTTGTGTGGAGGCTATATATACCCCTCCACCCTCTCTTCATTCGTGGAGAGAGCCATCAGAACATGCCTACACTTCCAACATACATTTTCTGAGAGAGAACCACCTACACTCTTGTTGAGGTCAAGATATTCCATTCCTACCACATAAATCTTGATCTCTAGCCTTCCCCAAGTTGCTTTCCACTCAAATCTTCTTTCCACCAAATCCAAATCCTGTGTGAGAGAGTTGAGTGTTGGGGAGACTATCATTTGAAGCACAAGAGCAAGGAGTTCATCATCAACACACCATTTGTTACTTCTTGAAGAATGGTGTCTCCTAGATTGTCTAGGTGTCACTTGGGAGCCTCCGTCAAGATTGTGGAGTTGAACCAAGGAGTTTGTAAGAGCAAGGAGATCGCCTACTTTGTGAAGATCTACCCTAGTGAGGCAAGTCCTTCGTGGACGACGGCCATGGTAGGATAGAAAAGGTTGCTTCTTTGTGGACCCTTCGTGGGTGGATCCCTCCGTGGACTCGCGCAACTATTACCCTTCGTGGGTTGAAGTCTCCATCAACGTGGATGTACGATAGCACCACCTATCGGAACCACGGCTAAAAAAAATCTCCGTGTCAACATTGCGTTTGCTCCCTCAAACTCCTCCCTTTACCTTCATATGCAATTGTTTTACATTCCGCTGCTATACTCTTAGAATTGCATGTGTTGGTTGATTGCTTGACTTGTGCTATGTTGCTAAAATCTGCCAAGAACTAAAATTGGGAAAAGGCTAGATTTTTATTTGGTCAAGTAGTCTAATCACCCCCCTAGACATACTTTCGTTCCTACAGTGCCCCTCTCAAAAGGTGTGTCCAACAAGGATGATTGTGGGAAACTAAAAAGCAAATAAAGCAAAGACTCATATAATACAAGACACTCCAAGCAAAACACATGTCATGTGGTGAATAAAAATATAGCCTCAAGTAATTTACCGATGGATTGTAGACGAAAGAGGGGAGTCCATCCAGGGCATCCCCAAGCTTAGATGCTTGGTTGTCCTTGAATATTACCATGGGTGACATGGGAATCCCCAAGCTTAGGGTCTTGCCACTCCTTATTCCTTAGCACATGGAAACTTCACCCAAAACTTGAAAACTTCACAACACAAACTCAACAGAAAACTAGTGAGATCCGTTAATATAATAAAGCAAATCACCACCTTTAGGTACTTCTGTAAACTCATTCCAATTTTATATTTGCATTATATCTACTGCATTATAACTTCACCATAGTTCATACCCCCCCCCCCAATACTACCCATAGATTCATCAAAATAAGCGAACAACACAATGAAAACAGAATCTATAAAAAATAGAACAATCTGTACTAATCTGGATTTTAGCCAAACTTCTGTAACTCCAAAAATTCTGAAAAATTAGGACAATGTAGGAAATTCGTATATCAATCTTTTGTAAAGAATTCAGAGCAAAAGCACATTTCTGTGAATTTACAAAATTCCAGAACTTGGCACAAAAGTTTCTGTTTTTCAACAGAATCGGATCAACTATCACCCAAATCATCCCAAAGGTCTTACTTCTCTCAAACACTAATTAAAAACCAAAGCACAATCGTAACAGAAGTATAATTGTATATTTATTGAAAAATATAAGAAAAGGCAAAAACATAAAATAAATATCGGGTTGCCTCCCAACAAGCGCTATTGTTTTACGCCCATATCTAGGCATATTGCCTAGATCTAGGTATTGTCATCTTTGGTATTCAACTCCTTTCTAATCAAATCTTCCAAAACTTTTCTTAGTAAATTTCTTTTCTCATGTTCTTCCTTTTTAGCGGGAGAACTTAATGCATGGAAGGGACTTCAATTGGTAACTTTGACATTCAAAATTTCATACTCAGGATCATCACCATAAACATCTTCATATAAAACATGTATCTCATGTTTAGTAGGTTCTCAAGAAGTTTCTAAGGTGAATGGAGAGAACATGTTAGTTCTCGAGAAAGCAGCAAACCTTGATGCTAGTTATTCGCCCAATCTAGGGAGATACTTTTGCTAGACCTCACACATCAAGCAAATCATGCACAAGGAGATATCTTATGTGGAGGAGTGATCACCAAGTCGGCCAATGCCCTTGGTCTCAATTACAGTCACCTTCACCCCATTGTCTGTAACACCCTTATTAATATTCGTGTTCTTACTAGCACTGGAATTGTCATAGTTCATAATGGACGTCATTGCATTAGAATTCCTGGAATGGCACACCTTTTGCCTACTCCTATGCCTAACCATTTCTTCATCGAGCATGGAAAATTGCATTATGTTGCATAGAAAGGAGATGCAACTTTTGACCAAGAAGGCCTAGAACCAGAACAAGTAGATGAAGCACAACTCGCCGCCGACGAAGAAGAGGAGGCCCCAAGAACAACCCCGACAATACTACACGACCTATGCAGACCTCGGCTGCCTCGAGGGCTCCTTTGATGATATGAGCAACCTCGCCGCATCCATTCGAAGAATGTCCGCCTACATGAACATGAACTTCTCTAACTAGAGCCAGGAGTGGGCTCCTGACCAACCACTACAATGATCTCGTTGGTTCGGCCTTGCAAAAGCCAATGCTTGGGGTGGTTATCACCACTTCTACATCAAGATGTGGCGGTATTTGAATAAATTGTAATGAGGTTGTACTCAAGCTTGAGGAGCTTCAAAACACTCGTGTTGGTTGTTCCAGCACTTTGCTTTTGCTTTTTATTTTTATTTTTCCTTTGCGATTTTTCCTTTGCAAGTTAAGTTTTCAAAAACCTAAAAAACCATAAATAGAATAAGCTTTGTTTTGCTCTTTATCTTGACCTTTGGAGTTTGTTTGCATTTTGTTTTCAGAGGAGTTGATCAACGTCGGACAACAAGGAATGCAAGAGTAAGGAAGAGAAGTGTGTAAATTTGCAACCGTGAAGGTATGTCCTACGACCCACGTCTTTTGCACTTAAAATGCTTAGAATAGATATAGTAGTGGTATCTGTGATATGTGCAGATGGGGGTCTTGATAGCTAAGACAAAGGTTTTGTTCTAGTACTTGAAATAATTTTGTATCCTTTATTCTGTTTAGTTTAGACAACCAAGACTTGCCGTGGGACTATTATGAACGAAATGATAGCAAATAATGATAACTTTGCACAATAGAAAGTCTTTCAAGACTTGGAGTTGAGAAAATTGTAATCGAAGTGATGTTTGAACTTCTCAACCCCATGTTGTTAATTTTAATAGACTTGATGGCACTTGTGGATTAAATTGTCTAGATGAACTTAGTTGAAGAGTGAATGAGATTATGCGAAAAATCTGTTTCGTATCTCTTACACAATGCTTCAGCTCCTTGTTGGTGTCATAGCCCTACTACTATATGCACGTGTACGTGTGTAAATGTGGCTTCATCACCTTTCTTGATGTTATGCTGAGGACTCTGTTGGCTAATGAACAATCCACCAAGAGCGATAGCTCCCATTTCGGCTACAAGTTTGTTACTGGACATAGTGGCAACACTACAAACGCATATTATTCGGCTTTCTCTTCAAATGGTCTGTATGTGGTAAATAAAGGAACTAATCAAAAGAGCTCGCAAGAGACACACATCATAGGTCCATAGTTCCTGAACATTAAGGCACGACAAAACCTTTGCATGATCATTTAGTTGGCATAATCCCTTCACGTGACAATCAAAGTTCCAGCACACAATGATTGAAATGAACTGCTTGAGAGCCTTGAGGAGGAAATGATTGTGGGTGTACTTAAGAGCATTGGACCATCATATTTTAATACATGCTTTCACTCCCTAACCTATGTTTTATTGGCTCTATCTAAAGAAAAACTCTTTTGTGCATGCCCGGCAAGAAAGTGTTGTCTAGAATAAATAGAATAAAGTGTTGCAAAGTTGTTTTATCTGATATATCAAGAACTCTGTGTTGAATATCTTTGCTTCGCCAACAGTTGCACGATAACCATGCCACCGCAGCAACTATTCTAAGTTTTCAGGTCAAGAAGCGGATGGCTATCTAGGTGTACCGATCATAAGTGAACCAAAACCTTCTCGTTATTTCAGTTTAAACAACTGAGTTCCTTATGATTCGGATTTCTCTTTATGTTGCTCGAGGATGATCAAGTTTAACCTTGGGGGAGTTGAAGAGTGATATTTTTACACTCATTTCACCTTTGTTTAAACCGAGATATTTTAAGTAAAAAGAGATATTCACCCGATATTGGTACTAATGACTAATGAATGCAAAGGATTCCACAAATCCTCTCCTTGATGTTTCCAAAGGAAATGGGCCAAACATGGAAGAAATCACGTGTGGAAATGGAATGGAAGAAGAATGGAGGAGGAAGGAATCATGAGGAGACGTCTGCAAAGAAACAACACAAAAGACAACATTCCATACGGGAGCAAGCGCTTGTATGAGCACCTATTGGTGACTCCCGTTTGGCCATCGGTTTGAGGGTGATAGGCGTCGAGAATAGGAACTTGAGGTCTCGGTCCAACACAATTGTGTTTGGCACTCCATGTAACCTCAAGATTTCCCTACAAAAAAGATTTGCAACATGTGAAGCATCGTCTATCTTATTGCATGGGATGAAACGTGCCATTTTAGAGAATTGGTCTACAACAACAAATACGGAGTTCTTGCCATTTTGAGTCCTAGGAAGTCCAAGCACAAAATCCATGCTAATATCTTCCCATGGTTGATATGGAATAGGAAGTGGCATATGTAACCCATGAGATTGAGCTTGTGACTTAGCTTTGCGACATGTAGAGCATCAGTTGGTGAAGCATGAGACATCGCGAAACATCTTGGGCCAAAAGTAATTCTTGGAGGGCGTGGCAAAAGTCTTGTTGCGTCCAAAATGTCCCATAAGTCCTCCTCCATGAGCCTGTTGCAAAAGTAACAAACAAAGAGAAGACTCAGGGATGCATAGTTTGTTAGCTCTCATTAGATAACCATTCGTGATATGATAGTGCTCCCAAGATGTATGCGTCAAACACTTAGCATAAGGAATAGCAAAAGTAGCTTCATTCCCATATAAGTCTTTGATATGCTCGAATCCAACAACATTCAATTCAAGTTGAGTAACTAACATGCACTTGCGAAAAGAGCATCGGCCACTACATTTTCTTTGACCTTAATGTACTTGATCACATAAGGGAAAGATTCAATAAATTCACTCCATTTAGCATGCCATTTATTCAACTTAGTTTGACCTTTAAGGTACTTAAGTGTCTCATGATCGGTATGTATGACAAATTCATGTGGGCGAAGATAATGCTCCCAAGCATGCAATACTCGCACTAAAGCATACAATTCTTTGTCATAGATGGGATAGCTAAGTTGAGCACCGGAAAGTTTTTCACTAAAGTATGCAATGGGTCCTTTTCTTGCATCAAAACTCCAACAATTATATTAGCACTAGCATCACAATGGACCTTGAAAGTTTTGTCGAAATTAGGCAAAGCAAGAATTGGAGCATGTGTAAGTAAAGATTTGAGCTCATCAAATGCAGTAGATTGCAAGGGTCCCCAAACAATGGGTGCATTTTTCTTACTCAAGGCATGGAACAGTGCGGCCATAGTGCTAATGTCTTTCACAAAGCGATGACAGAAACCCGCTAGACCAAGGAAACTACGCACTGGTTGCAAATTGGTGGGTTGTGGCCAAGTTTTAATTTCTTCAACTTTAGACTCATCAACATGAACACCCTTGGAAGAAACAACGAAACCCAAGAAAACGAGCTTGTCGACACCAAAATTGCATTTTTTCCGTATTGGCATAAAGACGTTCTTTTCGATGAGTTTGCAAAATGGCCGTAAGATTATTTACATGATCTTTGAGGGATTTGCTAAATACAAGTATATCGTCAAACTAGACCACAACAAACACTCCAATGTATGGGCGAAGCACAAAATGCATAACACGCATGAAAGTGCCGGGAGCTTCTGATAAACCAATAGGCATAATTAACCACTCGTACAAGCCAAATTTAGTTTTAAAAGCGGTTTTCCATTCATCACCTTCTTGTATGCGGATTTGATAATAGCCCCTTTTAAGATCAATTTTCGATAAAATGGTGGCACCGCTAAGCTCATCTAGCATATCGTCAAGGCATGGAATGTGATGACAATAGCAAACGGTGATAGCATTGATGGGTCTACAATGGGAACACTTGTGAAAACTACCATCTTTCTTAGGCACAAGAATAACCAGAACGACACAAGGGCTTAAGCTTTCACATACATGTCTGTTGTCGATGAGTTGTTGTAGTTGCCGTTGGATCTCCTTAGTTTCTTTGGGGTTGACGCAGTATGGAGCCTTGTTCAGAAGAGGTGCACCGGGGTGAGGTTGATCCGGTGTTCGATGCCACGTAGAGGAGGAAGAACCGGAGTTAACTCATCGGGGAAGACATCCGCGAATTCCTGCAACAAGTTAGAGAACACTAGAGGGAAGAGGGTTAGAAGGGTTAGTCCTTTCCACCTCATCTTTGCACACTAGGACGTAGTGTATGCCACTCGATGGTTTTTCACACACTTCTCTCATCTCTCTTTTGGTGGCTAGGAGGACTAAGTTTTTCTCTGTCGGTGAAGAGTCACTCATTTTGCGCGTGTGGTGCTCACTCTCTTTGTGGTGGTTCACTCTCTCACTAGTCTCTCCATGATGGGTGGATGCTTGCTTGTCAATGATCACTTGACTTGGAGACATAGGTCATAGCACGTATAGTGGTTTGTTCTTCCATTGTGGATGACACCGCAGTCGAATTGCTAAGGCCTTCCCAAGAGAAGATGGCACACGGACATGGGAACCACATCACACTCTAAGGTGTCCTCGTAGGCGCCGACCTTGAACAAAACTTTCATGGTGTGCTCCACTTGAATGGTGCTGGAGTCGCTAAGCCATTGGACCTTGTAGGGACGAGGATGCTTCTTCTTGACCAATTGTAGCTTGGAACATAGCACTTCACTTGCCAAATTGTGGCAACTTCCTCCGTCGATGATGACCTTCACGGAGCGACCATTGATGTCGGCCTTGGTGTGGAAGATGTGGCATCATTGGTCTTCGTCTTGTTGGTGTTGAAACATCAAGACCTTGGAGACCACGAGAGAGGGACTTGAATCATATTCACAAAATACTTGGTCATCTTCATCTTCATTTACGTGCCGATGCATGGCCACGTGCTCAAGGGCTTCCATTTCTTCTTCACTCATGGAGTCGTATGTGCCATCATTGTTGACAATCATGGTTCACTTGTTGGTGCATTGGAAGGACTTGTGTCCTCAGCCACCACATGTGAAGCACTTGATAGAATTTGTCTTGACGGGGTCATCCGGTCGTGCTGATGATGACGGAGTTTTGGATCTGTAGTTGCTTGCCGGAGGGCGACTCGAGGTTGTTGGGACATGTAGCATGCAATTTCAAAAAAATTCCTACGCTAACACAATATCTATCTATGAGATGCATAGCAATGAGAGAGGGAGAGTGTGTCCATGTACCCTCATAGACCGAAAGCGGAAGCGTTAACTTAACGCGGTTGATGTAGTCGAACGCCTTCTCGAATCAACTGATCAAGTACCGAACGTAAGGCACCTCCGAGTTCTGCACACGTTCAGCTCGATGACGTCCCTCGAACTCTTGATATAGTAGAGGTATGAAGGAGTTGATGACTTCCATCAGCACGACGGCGTGGTGACAGTGTTGGTGATGTGATCCGCGCAGGGCTTCGCCTAGGCACTACGACAATATGACTGGAGGAGTAAATGGCGGAGGGGGGCACCCCACATGGCCAAGACAATTGATGTGGCTAGAGGTGCCCCCCACCCCTGTATATAAATGAGGGAGAGGGGAGGAGGCCGGCCTAGGGCACGCCAAGTGGGGAGGAATCCCACTTGGACTCCTTGTCCTATTCGGCCCCCCTTCCTTCTATCGAAGGGGGAAAGGGGGAAAGAAAGGGAGTAGGAGAAGGAAAGGGGGTGGCGCCCCCTTCCCTAGTCAATTCAGCCTCCTCCCTTGTGGGGGCGCACCAGCCCCTTGTGGGCTGGTTATCCTCCCTCCTATGGCCCATATGGCACATATCTTTCCCCGGGGGGTTCCGGTAACCCCTCTGGTACTCCGGTATGTACTCGATACACTCCGGAACCCTTTCGGTGTCCGAATACTACCTTACAATATATCATTCTTTACCTCTCGACCATTTCGAGACTCCTCGTCATGTCCGTGATCTCATCCGGGACTCCGAACAAACTTCGGTCACCAAAACACATAACTCATATAACACATATCGTCATCGAACGTTAAGCGTGCAGACCCTATAGGTTCGAGAACTATGTAGACATGACCGAGACACCTCTCCGGTCAATAACCAATAGCGAAACCTAGATGCTCATATTAGTTCCCACATATTCTACGAAGATCTTTATCGGTCGAACCGCAATGTCAACATACCTTATTCCCTTTGTTATCGGTATGTTACTTGCCCGAGATTCGATCGTCGGTATCTTCATACCTAGTTCAATCTTGTTACCTTTAAGTCTCTTTACTCGTTCCATAATGCATCATCCCGCGACTAACTCATTAGTCACATTGCTTGCAAGGCTTCATATGATGTGCATTATCTAGAGGGCCTAGAGATACCTCTCCGATACTCGGAGTGACAAATCCTAATCTTGATCTATGCCAACCCAACAAACACCTTCGGAGATACCCGTAGAGCATCCTTATAATCACCCAGATATGCTGTGACGTTTGATAGCACACAAGGTTTCCCCGGTGTCCGGGAGTTGCATTATCTCATAGTTGGAGGAATATGACATGAAGAAAGCAGTAGCAATAAAACTGAATGATCATTATGCTAAGCTAACAGATGGGTCTTGTCCATCGCATCATTCTCCTAATGTTGTGATCCCATTCATCAAATGACAACACATGTCCATGGCTAGGAAACTTAACCATCTTTGATCAACAAGATAGTCAAGTAGAGGCATACTAGGGACATGGTGTTTTGTCTATGTATCCACACATGTATCAAGTTTCCGGTTAATACAATTCTAGCATGAAAAATAAACATTTATCATGATATAAGGAAATATAAAATAACAATTTTATTATTACCTCTAGGGAATATTACCTTCAGTCTCCCACTTGCACTAGAGTCAATAATCTAGTTCACATCTCCATGTAATTTAACACCAATAGTTCACATCTGATTAATACCCATAGTTCACATCGCCATGTGACCAACAACCAAAGGGTTTACTAGAGTCAATAATCTAGTTCACATCTCTATGTGATTAACACCCAAAGGGTACTAAGGTGTGATCATGTTTTGCTTGTGAGAGAAGTTTAGTCTACATGTCTGCCATATTCAGAGCCGTATGTATTTTGCAAATTTTCCATGTCTACAATGCTCTGCATGGAGCTACTCTAGCTAATTGCTCCCACTTTCAATATGTATCCAGATTGAGACTCAGAGTCATCTGAATCGGTGTAAAAGCTTGCATCAACGTAACTCTTTACGACAAACTCTTTATCACCTCCATAACTGAGAAATATTTCCTTAGTCCTCTTAGGTAAGTAAGGATAACTTTGACCACTGTCTAGTGATCCACTCCTGGATCACTATCGTACCCCCTTGCCAAACCTATGATAAGGTACACAATAGGTCTGGTATACAACATAGCATACTTTATAGAACCTATGGCTGAGGCATAATGAATGACTTTCATTCTCGTTCTATATTCTGCTGTGGTCGGGTTTTGAGTCTTACTCAACTTTACACCTTGCAACACAGGTAAGAACTCCTTCTTTGACTGTTCCATTCTGAACTACTTCAAAATCTTGTCAAGGTATGTACTCATTGAAAAATCTTATCAAGTGTCTTGATCTATCTCTATAGATCTTGATGCCCAATATGTAAGCAGCTTTACCGAGGTTTTTCTTTGAAGAACTCCTTTCAAACTCTCTTTTATGCTTTCCAGAAAATTCTACATTATTTCCGATCAACAATATGTCATTCACATATACTTATCAGAAAGGCTGTAGTGCTCCCACTCACTTTCTTGTAAATACAGGCTTCACCGCAAGTCTGTATAAAACCATATGCTTTGATCAACTCATCAAAGCGTATATTCCAGCTCTGAGGTGCTTGCACCAGCCAATAGATGGATCGCTGGAGCTTGCATATTTTGTTAGCACCTTTAAGATTGACAAAACCTTTTGGTTGTATCATATACAACTCTTTTTCAATAAATCCATTAAGGAATGTAGTTTTGATATCCATTTGCCATATTTCATAAAATGCGGCAATTGCTAACATGGTTCAGACAGACTTAAGCATCAATACGAGTGAGAAAATCTCACCGTAGTCAACACCTTGAACTTGTCGAAAACCTTTTTGCAACTAGTCGAGCTTTGTAGATAGTAACACTACCATCGGCATTCGTGTTCCTCTTGAAGATACATTTATTCTCAATGGCTTGCCGATCATCGGGCAAGTCCACCAAAGTCCACACTTTGTTCTCATACATGGATCCTATCTCAGATTTCATGGCCTCAAGCCATCTGTCGGAATCTGGGCTCATCATAGCTTCTTCATAGTTCGTAAGTTCATCATGGTCAAGTAACATGACTTCTAGAATAGGATTACCGTACCACTCTAGTGCGGATCATGCTCTGGTTGGCCTACGAGGTTCTGTAGCAACTTGATCTGAAGTTTCATGATCATTATCATTAACTTCCTCTCTAGTTGGTGTAGGCATCACGGGAACGTATTTCTTAGATGAGATACTTTCCAAATTGAGAGAAGGCACGATTACCTCATCAAGTTCTACTTTCCTCCCACTCACTTCTTTCTAGAGAAAACTCCTTCTCTAGAAAGGTTCCGTTCTTAGCAACAAAAAAACTTGCCTTCGGATCTGTGGTGGAAGGTGTATCCAATTGTTTTCTTAGGGTATCCTATGAAGACGAACTTCACCGATTTGGGTTCGAGCTTATCAGGCTGAAGCCTTTTGACATAAGCATCACATCCCAAACTTTAAGAAATGACAGCTTAGGTTTATTGCCAAACCATAGTTCATATAGTGTCGTCTCAACGGATTTTAACGGTGCCCTGTTTAACGTGAATGCAGTTGTCTCTAGTGCATAACCCCAAAACGATAGTGGTAAATCGGTAAGAGACATCATAGATCTCACCATATATAATAAAGTGCGGTTACGACATTCGGACACACCATTACGCTGTGGTGTTCCAGGTGGCGTGAGCTGTGAAACTATTCCACATTGTTTTAAATGAAGGTCAAACTAGTAACTCAAATATTCACCTCCACAATCAGATCGTAGAAACTTTATTTTCTTGTTACGATGATTCTCCACTTCACTCTGATATTCTTTGAAATTTTCAAATGTTTCAGACTTGTGTTTCATTAAGTAGATATACCCATATCTGCTCAAATCATCTATGAAGGTCAGAAAATAACGATACCTGCCACGAGCCTCAACACTCATCGGACTTCATACATCGGTATGTATTATTTCCAATAAGCCATTAGCTGGTTCCATTGTTCCGGAGAACGGAGTTTTTAGTCATCTTGACCATAAGGCACAGTTTGCAAGTATCAAATAATTCATAATCTAGTGATTCCAAAAGCCCATCATCATGGAGTTTCTTCATGCGCTTTACACCAATATGACCTAAACAGCAGTGCCACAAGTATGTTGCACTATCATTATCAACTTTGCATCTTTTGGCATCAATATTTTGAATATGTGTATCACTACGATCAAGATTCAATAAACCATTAACATTGGGTGTATGACCATAGAAGGTTTTTATTCATGTAAACAGAATAACAATTATTCTCCATCTTAAATGAATAACCGTATTGCAATAAACGTGATCTAATCATATTAATGCTGAACGCAAACACCAAATAACATTTATTTAGGTTCAACACTAATATCGAAAGTATAGGGAGTGTGCGATGATGATCATATCAATCTTGGAACCTCTTCCAACACACATCATCACCTTGCCCTTAACTAGTCTCTATTTATTCCGCAACTCCTATTTCGAGTTACTAATCTTAGCAACCGAACGTGTATCAAATACCCAGGGGCTACTAGCAGCAGTAGTAAGGTACACATCAATAACATGTATATCAAATATACCTTTGTTCACTTTGCCATCCTTCTTATCCACCAAATATTTGGGGTAGTTCCGCTTCCAGTGATCATTTCCTTTGCAGTAGAAGCACTCAATTTTAGGCTTAGGTCCATCTTTGCGTTTCTTCATGGGAGTGACAACTTGCTTGCCATTCTTCTTGAAGTTCCCTTTCTTTCCCTTTGCCCTTTTCTTGGAACTAGTGGTCTTGTTTTAATCATCAACACTTGATGCTTTTTCTTGATTTCCACCTTCATCGATTTCAGCATCACGAAGAGCTCGAGAATCGCTTTCATCATCCCTTGCATATTATAGTTCATCACGAAGTTACAGTAACTTGGTAATGGTGACTAGAGAACTCTGTCAATCACTATCTTATCTGGAAGATTAACTCCCACTTGATTCAAGCGATTGTAGTACCCAGACATTCTGATCACATGCTCACTAGCTAAGCTATTCTCCTCTATCTTTTAGGTGAAGTACTTGTCAGAGGTCTCATACCTCTCGACAAGGGCATGAGTCTGAAATACCAATTTCAGCTCTTGGAACATCTCATATGCTCCATGGCGTTCAAAACATTTTTGAAGTCCCGGTTCTAAGCCGTAAATCATGGTGCACTAAACTATCAAGTAGTCATCATATTGAGCTAGCCAAACATTCATAATGTCTGCATCTTCTCCTGCAATAGGTCTATCACCTAGAGGTGCATCAAGGACATAATTCTTCTATGCAGCAATGAGGACAAACCTCAGATCATGGACCCAGTCCACATCATAGCTACTATCATCTTTCAACTTAGTTTCCTCTAGGAACATATGAAAAAAAAATAGATGGTAGCAAAAATGCAAGCTATTGATCTACAACATAATTTGCAAATACTATCAGGACTAAGTTCATGATAAATTAAAGTTCAATTAATCATATTACATAAGAACTCTCACTTAGATAGGCATCCCTCAAGTCATCTAAATGATACGCGATCCAAATCAACTAAACCATGTCCGATCATCACGTGAGATGGAGTAGTCATCAATGGTGAACATCTCTATGTTGATCATATCCACTATATGATTCACGTTCAACCTTTTGGTCTCTAGTGTTCCGAGGACATATCT
The DNA here is from genome assembly GCF_018294505.1 of Triticum aestivum. NCBI lineage: Eukaryota > Viridiplantae > Streptophyta > Magnoliopsida > Poales > Poaceae > Triticum > Triticum aestivum. The sequence goes on along the minus strand of NC_057807.1, from coordinate 319,515,736 downwards.
GTATATGCTAGGCTCGTCAAGTTTAACCTGAGTATTCTGCATGTGAAAAATTGGCTTGCACCCATTGTATTTGAACATAGAGCTTATCACACCCGATCATCACATGGTGTCTCAGCACGAAGAACTTTCACAACGGTGCATACTCGGGGAGAACACTTATACCTTGAAATTCTAGTAAGGGATCATCTTATAATGCTACTGTCATACTAAGCAAAATAAGATGCGTAAAGATAAACATCACATGCAATCAAAATATGTGACATGATATGGCCATCATCATCTTGTGCTTTTGATCTCCATCATCGAAGCAACGTCCTGATCTCCATCTTCATCGGCTGGATAGCTTGATCTCCATCGTAGCGTTGTGGTCGTCTCGCCAACCATTGCTTCTACGACTATTGCTACCACTTAGTGATAAAGTAAAGCAATTACATAGCGTTTTTATTTCATACAATAAAGAGACAACCATATGGCTCCTGGCAGTTGCTGATAACTTGTTACAAAACATGATCATCTCATACAACAATTTATATCACATCATGCCTTGACCATATCACATCACAACATGCCCTGCAAAAACAAGTTAGACGTCCTCTACTTTGTTTGTTGCAAGTTTTACGTGGTTGCTACGGGCTTCTAGCATGAACCGTACATACCTACGGCACAAAAACAACAATGGTGATTTATCAAGTTTGTTGTTTTAACCTTCACAAGGACCGGCCGTAGTCAAATTTGATTCAAGTAAAGTTGGAGAAACAGAACCCGCCATCCACATTTATGCAAAACTAGTTGCAAGTTTGTTGGTGGAACCGGTCTCATGAACGTGGTCATGTAAGGTTGGTCTAGCCGCTTCATCCAACAATACCGCCGGATCAAAATAAGACATTGGTGGTAAGTAGTATGACGATCACCACCCACAACCCTTTGTGTTCTACTCGTGCATATCATCTACGCATAGACCTGGCTCGGATGCCATTGTAGGGAAACGTAGCATGTAATTTCAAAAAAATTCCTACGCACATGCAAGATCTATCTAGGAGATGCATAGCAACGAGAGGGGAGTGTGTGTCCACGTACCCTCGTAGACCGAAAGCGGAAGCATTAACTTAACGCGGTTGATCTAGTCGAACGTCTTCTCGAATCAACCGATCAAGTATGGAACATACGACACCTTCAAGTTCTGCACACGTTCAGCTCGAGGGCGTCCCTCGAACTCTTGATCTAGTAGAGGTATGAAGGAGTCGATGAGTTCCGTCAGCATGAAGACGTGTGATAGGTCTCCGTCGTATCTATATTTTTGATTGTTCCATGCCAATATTATACAACTTTCATATACTTTTGGCAACTTTTTATACTATTTTTGGGACTAACATATTGATCCAGTGCCCAGTGCCAGTTCCTGTTTGTTGCATGTTTTTTGTTTCAAAGAAAACCCATATCAAACAGAGTCCAAACGGGATAAAAACTGACGGAGATTTTTTTTGGAATATTTATGATTTTTGCGAAGAAGAATCAACGTGAGACGATGCCCGAGGGGGGCACGAGGCAGGGTGGCGCGCCATGGGCCCTCGTGTCCACCCTGTAAGGCAGTTGGTGCCCTTCTTTCATCGCAAGAAAGCTAATATCCGGATAGAAATCGTGTTAAAATTTCAGCCCAATCGGAGTTAGGGATCTCCGGGAATATAAGAAATGGTGAAAGGCCAGAAAGAGAAACACAGAAACAGGGAGACACAGAGAGACAGATCCAATCTCGGAGGGACTCTCGCCCCTCCCACGCCATGGAGACCATGGACCAGAGGGGAAACCCTTCTCCCATCTAGCGAGAAGGTCAAGGAAGAAGAAGAAGAAGGGGGATCTCTCCCCCTCTCTCCCGGTGGTGCCGGAACGCCACCGGGGCCATCATCATCACTGTGATCTACACCAACACCTCCGTCATCTTCACCAACATCTCCATCACCTTCCCCCATCTATATACAGCGGTCCACTCTCCCGCAACCCGCTGCACCCTCTACTTGAACATGGTGCTTTATGCTTCATATTATTATCCAATGATGTGTTGCCATCCTATGATGTCTGAGTAGATTTTCATTGTCCTATCGGTAATTGGTGAATTGCTATGATTGGTTTAATTTGCTTGTGATTATGTTGTTGTCCTTTGGTGCCCATCATATGAGCGCGCGCGTGGATCACACCATAGGGTTAGTTGTATGTTGATAGGACTATGTATTGGAGGGCAAGAGTGACAGAAGCTTCAACCTAGCATAGAAATTTATGCATACAGGATTGAAGTGGGGCCAATATATCTTAATCTATGGTTGGGTTTTACCTTAATGAACGTTAGTAGTTGCGGATGCTTGCTAATATTTCCAATCATAAGTGCATAGAATTCCAAGTCAGGGATGACATGCTAGCAGTGGCCTCTCCCACATAAAACTTGCTATCGGTCTAGGAAAGTAGACAATTGCGTAGGGACAATTTCGCAACTTCTGCCATCACTTTTCCGCACTCGCTATACTAACTTTATTGCTTCTTTATCTAAACAGCCCCTAGTTTATATTTACGTGCTCTTTATATTCTTGCAAACCTATCCAGCAACACCTACAAAGTCCTTCTAGTTTCATACTTGTTTTAGGTAAAGCGAACGTTAAGCGTGCGTAGAGTTGTATCGGTGGTCGATAGAACTTGAGGGAATATTTTGTTCTACCTTTAGCTCCTCATTGGGTTCGACACTCTTACTTATCGAAATAGGATACAATTGATCCCCTATACTTGTGGGTTATCAAGACCTTTTTTTGGCGCCGTTGCCGGGGAGTTATAGTGTGGGGTGAATATTCTCGTGTGTGCTTGTTTGCTTTATCACTAAGTATTTTTTTTGTGGTATTGTTTTCTATCTTTAGTTATGGGTAGGAAACACAAAATACCAAAAAAATTAGTTGTACCTAACCAATGGTTGAAGAACCACTCAAAATCTATCACACTCCTGAAGCTTTTTACTTGGATCATCTTCGATCCCTATGTGCTCGTGCTGAAACCCCAACTATCTCAGTTGAGGGAAAATCTTTAGATGAGCATGCTTGTTATGTGCGACATCTCTTATCTCAAAAAGGGAAACTTTTACTGGATCAAATTCATCGTTTGCAATGCTATGCTTGGAATTTATGTGAAATTTATGATTTTACTTGTTGTTCTGAAGACCCTAAGAAACACCTTCCCTACCAATGTAATTTTAGTGATAATGGAATCGTATCTTCGTATGCTAAGGGTGTTTATAATTACTATGATGTTCAACAAATTGAAGAATTTGTTGCTTTTAAGGGTGCTTATGAAATTTCTTCTTTGATTGGAAAGTATGATCCTACTCTTTACAAATTTGAAAATTTTGCCAACTTAAATATTGTTATGATAATTATGCTTCTAATTCCTATGTTAAACCATATATTGAGGACTCCTCCGCTATCCAAGAAGTGACTAATATTTTGCAGGAGTCTATGGAAGAAGGAATTGATGAAACTGTGGGCTCATTGGATGAAAAAGATGATGAGGAGAGCGAAGAACAAAAGGAGGAAGAGCGGATTGATCACCTGTGCGCACCTTCTAATGAGAGTAACTCTTAAACTCATACATTGTTTAATTTCCCTTTGTGCTTCCGAAGGATGATTGCTCTGATGATTGTTATGATCCCGTTGATTCTCTTGAAATACCCCTTTTTGATGATGCTTTCTATGCTTGTGGCCATGATGCCAATATGAATGATGCTTATGGAGATAAACTTGCTATAGTTCCTTATGTTAAACATGAAATTGTTGCTATTGCACCCACACATAATAGTCCTATTATCTTTTTGAATTCTCCAAACTACACTATATCAGAGAAGTTTGCTCTTATTAAGGATTATGTTGATGGGTTGTATTTTACCGTTGCACATGATGATTTTGATAGACATAATATGCATGTGCTTGCTGCTCCAACTTGCAATTATTATGAGAGAGGAACTACATCTCCGCCTCTTTATGTTTCCAACACGATAGAATTGCAAGAAACTGCTTATACTATGCATTGGCCTTTACTTGGTGTGCATGAATTGTTCTTTTATGACATGCCGATGCATAGGAAGAGAGTTAGACTTCGTTGTTGCATGATATATGTTACTTTGTGCTCACTACTAAATCACAAATCATTGTTAATTAAAATTGGCTTTGATACACCTTGGGATCCAGGTGGATCCATTACTTGACCACTATATGCCTAGCTTAATGGCTTTAAAGAAAGCGCTGCCAGGGAGACAACTCGGAAGTTTTAGAGAGTCATTTATTTCTGTTGAGTGCTTTTATAAAGTTAGAAACAAAAAAATAAAGAGGGGAACCCAAAACTTTTCAAAAAGGAAAGTGAAAGTGAGAGAGACAAGCATTGTTGAAGTGGGGGAGCTCCTTGAACTTTGTTCATGCTCATGGAAACTTTGTGAATCTTGATTATAGAAAATTTTCAAAAAAATAATAATTATCCCCTTGTACAAGTCCATTGTATTATAAAAATAATGTGCCAAGGTTTGCCTTTAGGATGTTTAGATTGCTTGTTGGTTTGTGCGGTGCAAGAAAGGAACTTTGGCTGTAGTGCGTGATTTTACATTTTTTACTGGAGCGTCAAACGGTTCTGAAACTTTTTGAACTGTCTTTATATACAATTTTTTTATTTTTCAGAACTTTGGAAGAATTTTTGGGGTACCAGAAGTATGGTGAATGTTCAGATTACTACAGACTGTCCTGTTTAAGACAGTTTCTGTTTTTGATGTATAGTTTGCTTGTTTTGCTGAAACTATCAATTTCTATCAGTGGATTAAGCCATGGAAAAGTTATATTACAGTAGCTACAATGCAAAAACAAAATATGAATTGGTTTGCAACAGTACTTAGAGTAGTGATTTGCTTTATTATACTAACGGATCTTACCGAGTTTTCTATTGAAGTTTTGTGTGGATGAAGTGTTCGAAGATCGAGGAGGTCCCGATATGAAGAAAAGGAGGAGAGGCAAGAGCTCAAGCTTGGGGATGCCCAAGGCACCCCAAGTAAATATTCAAGGAGACTCAAGCGTCTAAGCTTGGGGATTCCCCAGAAGGCATCCCATATTTCTTCAACAAGTATCGGTATGTTTTCGGATTCGTTTTGTTCATGCGATATATGCAAATCTTGGAGCGTCTTTTGCATTTAGTTTTCAGTTTTCTTTTATGCACCATGCTGGTATGAGATAGTCCTTGGTTGATATATAGAATGCTCATTGCACTTCACTTAAATCTTTTGAGTATGGCTTTATAGAATGCTTCATGTGCTTGACTTATATTATTTGAAGTTTGGATTGCCTGTTTCTCTTCACATAGAAAACCGCCATTTGTAGAATGCTCTTTTGCTTCACTTAAATTTGTTAGAACATGGGCATATCTTTTGTAGAAATAATTAAACTCTCTTGCTTCACTTATATCTATTTAGAGAGATGACAGGAATTGGTCATTCACATGGTTAGTCATAAAATCCTACATAAAACTTGTAGATCACTGAATATGGTATGTTTGATTCCTTGCAATAGTTTTGCGATATAAAGGTGGTGATATTAGAGTCGTGCTAGTGGAGTAATTGTGAAATTGAGAAATACTTGTGTTGAGGTTTGCAATACCCATCGCATGCACGTATGGTAACCGTTGTGTGATGAATTTGAAGCATGGGGTGTTCTTTGATTGCCTTCCTTATGAGTGGAGGTCGGGATCGCGCCATGGTTAACTCCTACCAACCCTTCCCCTAGGAGCATGCGTAGTAGTACTTTGCTTCGAGGGCTAATAAACTTTTGCAATAAGTACATGAGTTCTTTATGACTAATGTGAGTCCATGGATTATACACACTCTTACCTTTTCGCAATTTGCTAGCCTCTTCGGTACCGTGCATTGCCCTTTCTCACCTCGAGAGTTGGTGCAAACTTCGCCGGTGCATCCAAACCCCGTGATATGATACGCTCTAACACACATAAGCCTCCTTATATCTTCCTCAAAACTACAACCATACTTACCTATTATGGCATTTCCATAGCCATTCTGAGATATATTGCCATGCAACTTCCATCATCATCATATACATGACTTGAGCATTTATTTTCATACTGCTTTGCATGATCGTAAGATAGCTAGCATGATGTTTTCATGGCTTGTCCATTTTTTGATGTCATTGCTATGCTAAATCATTGCACATCCTGGTGCACCGCCGGAGGCATTCATATAGAGTCATATCTTTCTTCTAGATATCGAGTTGTAATATCGAGTTGTAAGTAAATAAAAGTGTGAAGATCATCATTATTAGAGCATTGCCCCAGTGAGGAAAGGATGATGGAGACTATGATTCCCCCACAAGTCGGGATGAGACTCCGGACTTTATGAAAAATAAAAGAGGCCAAAGAAGCCCAAATAAAAAAAGAGGCCAAAGAAGCCCACCAAAAAATAAAAAAGGGAGAAAATAAAAAAATGAGAGAAAAAGAGAGAAGGGGCAATGTTACTATCCTTTTACCACACTTGTGCTTCAGAGTAGCACCATGTTCTTCATATAGAAAGTCTCTTGAGTTATCATTTTCATATACTAGTGGGAATTTTCATTATAGAACTTGGCTTGTATATTCTGATGATGGGCTTCCTCAAATGCCCGAGGTCTTCATGAGCAAGCAAGTTGGATGCACACCCACTTAGTTTCCAATTTGATCTTTCATACACTTATAGCTCTTAGTGCATCCGTTGCATGGCAATCCCTACTCCTCACATTGACATCAATTGATGGGCATCTCCATAGCCCATTGATTAGCCGCGTCGATGTGAGACTTTCTCCCTTTTTGTCTTCTCCGCACAACCTCCATCATAATACTCTACTCCACCCATAGTGCTATGTCCATGGCTTACGCTCATGTATTGCGTGAGGGTTGAAAAGGCTGAAGCGCGTTAAAAAGTATGAACCAATTTCTTGGCTGAAACCGGGGTTGTGCATGATGGGAGAATTTTTTGTGACGAAAATGAAGCATGGCCAAACTATATGATTTTGTAGGGATAAGCATTCTTTGGCTATGTTATTTTGATAAGACATAATTTCTTTGAACCACTCGTGTCTTAATATTCATGCCATGATTAGATATATGATCGAGATTATGCTAGGTAGCATTCCACATCAAAAATTATCTTTTTTATCATTTACCTACTCGAGGACGAGCAGGAATTAAGCTTGGGGATGCTGATACGTCTCCATCGTATCTATAATTTTTGATTATTCCATGCCAATATTATACAACTGTCATATACTTTTGGCAACTTTTTATACTATTTTTGGGACTAACATATTGATCCAGAGCCCAATGCCAGTTCCTGTTTGTTGCATGTTTTTGTTTCGCGAAAAACCCATATCAAACAGAGTCCAAACGGGATAAAAACTGATGGAGATTTTTTTGGAATATTTATGATTTCTGGGAATAAGAATCAACGCGAGATGATGCCTGAGGGGGCCACGAGGCAGGGGGCATGCCCTAGGGGGTCAGGCGTGCCCTGGGCCCTTGTGGACACCCCGTAAGGCAGTTGGTACCCTTCTTTCACCGCAAGAAAGCTAATATCCGGATAGAAATCGTGTTAGAATTTCAGCCCAATCGGAGTTACGGATCTCTGGGAATATAAGAAATAGTGAAAGGCCAGAAAGAGGAACGCAGAAACAGGGAGAGATAAAGAGACAAATCCAATCTCGGAGGGGCTCTCGCCCCTCCCATGCCATGGAGACCATGGACCAGAGGGGAAACCCTTCTCCCATCTAGGGAGAAGGAAGAAGAAGGGGCCTCTCTCCCCCTCTCTCGCGGTGGTGCCGGAACGCCGCCGGGGCCATCATCATCACCGTGATCTACACCAACACCTCTGTCATCTTCACCAACATATCCATCACCTTCCCCCATCTATCTACAGCGGTCCACTCTCCCGCAACCCGCTTTACCCTCTACTTGAACATGGTGCTTTATGCTTCATATTATTATCCAATGATGTGTTGCCATCCTATGATGTCTGAGTAGATTTTCGTTGTCCTATCGGTAATTGGTGAATTGCTATAATTGGTTTAATTTGCTTGTGGTTATGTTGCTGTCCTTCGGTGCCCATCATATGAGTGTGTGCATGGATCACACCATAGGGTTAGTTGTATGTTGATAGGACTACGTATTGGAGGGCAAGAGTGACAGAAGCTTCAACCTAGCATATGAATTGATGCATACGGGACTGAAGGGGGACCAATATATCTTAATGCTATGGTTGGGTTTTACCTTAATGAACGTTAGTAGTTGCGGATGCTTGGTAATAGTTCCAATCATAAGTGCATAGAATTCCAAGTCAGGGATGACATGCTAGCAGTGGCCTCTCCCACATAAAACTTGCTATCGGTCTAGGAAAGTAGACAATTGCTTAGGGACAATTTCGCAACTTCTGCCATCACTTCTCCGCACTCGCTATACTAACTTTATTGCTTCTTTATCTAAACAACCCCTAGTTTATATTTACATGCTCTTTATATTCTTGCAAACCTATCCAACAACACCTACAAAGTCCTTCTAGTTTCATACTTGTTTTAGGTAAAGCGAACATTAAGCGTGCGTAGAGTTGTATCGATGGTCGATAGAACTTGAGGGAATATTTGTTCTACCTTTAGCTCCTCTTTGGGTTCGACACTCTTACTTATCGAAAGAGGCTACAATTTATCTCCTATACTTGTGAGTTATGAGGGTGTTTACGGTGTTGGTGATGTGATCCGCGCAGGGCTTCGCTTAAGCACTACGACAATATGATCGGAGGAGTAAACGGTGTAGGGGGGTACCGCACATGGCTAAGACAATTGATGTGCCTAGAGGTGCCCCTCGCCCCCGTATATAAAGGAGGGAGAGGGGAGGAGGCCTGCCTAGGGCGCGCCAAGTGGGCGGAATCCCACTTGGACTCCTTGTCCTATTGCGCCCCCTTCCTTCTAACGGAGGGGGAAAGGGGGAAGGAGAGGGAGTGGAGAAGGAAAGGGGGGTGGCGCCGCATTCCTTAGTCCAATTCAGCCTCTTCCCTTGTGGGGGGCGCACCAGCCCCTTTTGGGCTGGTTAGCCTTCCTCCTATGGCCCATATGGCCCATATCTTTCCCCGGGGGTTCCGGTAACCCCTTTGGTACTCCGGTATGTACCTAATACACTCCGGAACCCTTCCGGTGTCCGAATACTACCTTCCAATATATCAATCTTTACCTCTCGACCATTTTGAGACTGCTCGTCATGTCCGTGATCTCATCCGGGACGAATAACCTTCGGTCACCAAAACACATAACTCGTCATCGAACGTTAAGCATGCGGACCCTACGGGTTCGAGAACTATGTAGACATGACCGAGACACCTCTCCGGTTAATAACCAATAGCAGAACCTAGATGATCATATTGGTTCCCACATATTCAACGAAGATTTTTATCGGTCGAACCGCAATGTCGACATACGTTATTCCCTTTGTCATCGGTATGTTACTTGCCCGAGATTCGATCGTCGGTATCTTCATACCTAGTTCAATCTCGTTACCGGCAAGTCTCTTTACTCGTTCCGTATTGCATCATCCTGCAACTAACTCATTAGTCACATTGCTTGCAAGGCTTCATATGATGTGCATTACCGAGAGGTCCCAGAGATACCTCTCCGATACTCGAAGTGACAAATCCTAATCTCGATCTATGCCAACCCAACAAACACCTTCGAAGATACCTGTAGAGCATCTTTATAATCTCCCAGTTAAGTTTTGACGTTTGATAGCACACAAGGCATTCCTCCGGTGTCCGGGAGTTGCATAATCTCATAGTCGGAGGAATATGACATGAAGAAAGGAGTAGCAATAACACTGAACAATCATTATGCTAAGCTAACAGATGGGTCTTGTCCATCACATCATTCTCCTAATGATGTGATCTCGTTCATCAAATGACAACACAAGTCCATGGCTAGGAAACCTAACAATCTTTGATCAACGAGCTATTCAAGTAGAGGCATACTAGCGACACGGTGTTTTGTCTATGTATCCACACATGTATCAAGTTTCCGGTTAATACAATTCTAGCATGAATAATAAACATTTATCATGATATAAGGAAATATAAAATAACAACTTTATTATTGCCTCTAGGGCATATTTCCTTCAGAGGTAGGCGTAACGTGCTTGGAACTTGACTTGTCGCCGGTAGTTGGGATGCTCTAGTTGAGGTAGGAGGTGCCGAAGTCGTGGGAGCTTGAGTGTAGGGGAGTCATAGTTCTCGGACGAGTACTTGGCGCATTTGAATTCATCTTGTACTTGTCGCTCGGCCTTGGTCACTTGATGAACTAGCTTGAGAAGGTTGGAGTAGCGTTGGAAGTCGGCGATCCGCTTGATGGGGTGATTGAATCCGTTCAAGAAGCGTGCCATAGTTTGCTCGTCATCTTCCTTGACATTTTGGCACATATCATGGCAATCTCCATTTCTTGGTAGTATTCTTCCACCTTCTTCGTGCCTTGCTTGAGGAGTTGCAACTTCTTGAAAAGATCACGGGTGTAGTGTGTAGGCACGAAACGAGCTCTCATGACATTCTTCATTTGTGTCCAAGTTGTGATGGGTGGTTCGCCTCTCGCTTGACGTCGCTCGATCACTTGTTCCCACCAAATGAGGACATAGTATTGAAAACTCTAGGGAGGCCATGGAGATCTTCTTTTCCTCATCGTAGTTGCAAAGATGGAAGATCTTGTCGACTTTCAATGCCCATGAGAGATATTGTTCGGGATTATTGCTTCCGGAGAACTTGGGCATGGTGAATTCAGCTTGTCGTAGCATAGTTCTTCATCACAGTGGCAGTTTTGATGTTGTTCTTGCCATGGAGGGGGGGGGGTCTTTGAGCACTTGTTCAGCTTGATGTCGCGCTATGCGTGGAGGAGGGTCTTCGACTTCACGTTCTTTGTGATAGTGCTCTTGGCATGGAGGAGGATGATACATATGAGCTTAGTTTCGTCTTTCTTGTTGTTCTTCACATAGGGTAGCTTCTTCTTGTCGTGCCTGATGAAGATCTTCCTCTTGCTCATGGACGAGGCGGCAGCGAGTGGTAATGGGTCTAGTGGACTCGTGGCATGTGTCTTGAGGCGCTTGAGCTTGGGCTTCACGACTTTGTTACTCTTGCCATAATGTAGCGCCGTCTTGAGATTCTTGATGTGGCTGTTGTGGAGGTAGTTGCTCTTGCTCCATAGCTTCTTGCTCTTGGTGTCGCACCCTTTTAGGTGCTCGAACTCGTTATTGTAAGCCATTGCCATGGAAAGAATTGTCTTGAGCTTGGTGATCTTGAGTGTCGTTGCGGACTCACATCGGAAGAAGAGTATGACGATGAGTGGCGACTTGAGTGGCGCCTTCTTGGTGACGAGGTTGTGGAAGACGCATGGCTCATGATCATGTTATGGAATTCATCAATTTGTTTGGAGAGCTCGGCGTCGAGGTAGTCCCAGTTCCTTGCTTTTGATTGACATAGGTCGGTGGCGAGTTGTTCGATGCGATCACCCAAATCTTCACTTTTCTTGATGGAGAGCTCATTGGGTGGCGAAAAAGTCAGTTCTGGTGACGTAGTCGCGTTCATCATCTTGACCCTCGAAGAGTGGGTTCGTCGAAGAAGTAGGCCTATCCATCATATCCAAGAGGGGGTGAGTAGGAAAATGAGTGAACAATACCAAAGATACCTTTTTCGAAGATTGAGGATGTATGGAGTATCGCTCAATGTAGTGCTGCAATAGTAGAATTGGTACCGGGTTTGTTTCTCGCACCTACACAAGTAAAGCTTATGGAGGAGCTTGGTTAGGATGAGTGGCACAAAATTTCAAGCAAATGTTAGTCAAGATATTGATAAGGTTGAGAAGGTCCACAAAAATTGCAAATAAAGCAAATAGATCAAGCTCAAGAAGATCACTAGGAACACACACACGAAAGATAGATGGGATCCGCACAACCAAGGGGTGAGCTCAAGATGTGTAACCCAAAAAATTCTCTTGTTGTACGGATGCACAAGAGACACTAGCTTGATTGCTCAAATGGGCTAGATACGCTCTAGTGCACCAACCTATATAAGAGTAATCGTGTCGTCTTCAATCCCAAATATGTTATGGAAGTGGTGTCCAATATGATGTACTATGCAAATGGCATGATGCTAATGCTTACAAGCTCTTTGTTTCTCCTCTTTTTGCTTAAAAGCTTTCTTTCTTCTTGTTTTTTTCGCTATGCTTGATGCTAGATCCAAGTATGATATGAGACAAGTATGTAAGATATGCACAAGAGAGAGTATGGCACAATAATGATAGCAAGATGATTTGCATGTTAAATGTAGCTATGCGGAGTAAGCGTATCACTAAGGTGCACCAAGAGAATGGCCCGACAATTCTCAACTCGCTAGTCTCGATAGGTAAGCGACACAAAATGGCTCGGATTATCAAAGCAATATCAAGGAAAAGTACTAGGTGTCGTCAAAGTTACCCTCCTTGATTACGATTGGTATGAGGATGAAGTGCTCGTTGTCGATGTTGAGGTCGAAGCGATTATGAGGAGCGGTGTCGTTGATGTCAAATCGTTCCTAAGTAGCCGAAACACCCTAGGAAATAGAAATCGCAACTCGAAATCAGTCAAATGCAGAAGGTGGGTGCGTTTATGATGAAAGATTTGTTGGAGGAAAATGGTGGTGGTAATGATCTAAGTGGATGAGGGATGTCAAGAGCTACAAAACAAGCCAAAGAACATGAAAAAGGGACTTCGGGGGTGAAAGTTCTGGCCGAAATGGTGTTGTTGGTGGGCTGATTCGGGGGGTGCGGGCACCCGGGGGTTCGAGGTGCGGGTTCCCAGGGGTCTCCGATTTGGGCAGAAATTTTGGAGAAGATGTCAAATTCGATGGATTTCATGGTGGGAAGGGTGGGGATTGTTGGGGAGGGGCTAGATCCACGTGCGAAACAACAAATCCATGGACCAAAACAACAAAATCTTTCAAGAACCAACAAATTGCAAGATTTTTTTGGCTATTTTTGTGGGGATTTTCAAATTGGGACCAAAAAGCAACGAAATTACGCTAGCCAATGGGGGTAGGGACTCCAAGATGTGAATCAACCTTGCTTCGATACCAAGATGTTGTAGGGTGGAACCCTAGGGGAGGATGTTTTCACACTTGGAGGAGGAAAAGGGAAAGAACACACAAGAACACAAGAGGGAAATCACTCAAACAAACCCAAATCACACATCCACTAGAGTAGCATACATGAGATCCACAAGAATACAAGAACAATTCAAGGAAAATAGCACTAGGGTAGAGTTCTTCCCACTCCAGAGGAGGTGAGGTCTTGGTGACGATCTTCTCCAAGAGGAAGCCTTGAATCCACAAGAGGATCTTCCCTAGGAGGGGTCTTGATCTCCAAGGAGAGAGAAGATGAGCAAAGCTCTCTCAATGTTTATCAAATACTTTGCTAGACCTAAATCTTTGGTAGGTGAGGAGTACTTATAGCCTCGGGATGAAATAAGAGGAAAACAGGGGTATAAGGGTCTTTTAACCCTAATTGTGCGCAGGCTTAATCGATGGAATCCGGGAACCCGGGGTAAAGGGGTCTGGGCACCCGGACCGAGCAGGGGCTAGCGCCTAGTGGCAGAGGCCGGGCACCCGAGGCAAAGATGACCGGGCACCCGGACCTGACAGGGGGCTGGCTGGAGGGGGACCAGTCACCCGGCAGTTGAGGGCCCGGGCACCCGAGGCGGCGGCTAGTGGCTGGAGAGGGGCCTGGGCACCTGGGGCGGGCAGGCACTACAAAAAAATACACTTCCATGATGATACGTGTTTGTCACAGTAGGTCGCGTTTTTTGTCATGCATGTACATCCATGACAAATTTATGACAGAATCAAGATAGTCATACATGTGTTGTCGTAGAAGTGTTCCATGACATTACCAAAATTATCATCACGGAAGTGTCCACTTCCATGACGATAAATCGCGCGTCACAGAAGTGCTTTCGTCAAGGGTGACCGACACGTGGCATCCACCGTAACGGAACGCCGTTAAGCTATCGGGTCGGGTTTTGGATCCGATAACCCGTTAACAGCCCCGACCAATGGGGATTTTCCACGTGTAAAATCATCATTGGCTAGAGGAGACACGTGTCAGGTCCGCGCTGGCACAGGTGTCACTCATCCAATGGGCGAGACGCGCCTATGATATGTTGACACGTGGACCGGCCCATCAAGTTTAAATGGGCCGGCCCAACTAAAGGCCCACAAGATTTTGCGGACCATAATGGGCCGGCCCAGCTAAAGGCCCACGAGATTTTGCGGACCATAATGGGCTGGCCCAGCTAAAGGCCCACAAGATTTTGCGGGCCATAATGGGCCGGCCCAGGTAAAGGCCCACAAGATTTTTGTGTGCCATAATGGGCCGGCCCAGGTAAAGGCCCACAAGATTCTTGCGGATCATAATGGGCCGGCCCAGCTAAAGGCCCACGAGATTTCGCCGACATTAATGGGCCGGCCCAGCTGTAGGCCCACAAGATTTTGAGGACCCTAGTAGGCCGGCCCATTAACTGGCTGCCATGTTTTGGGCCAAATGCCGGCCCATATTTGATCCGGTCCATTAATGGCCTGCCACGTTCCGGGCCTAATAGTGGCCCATATGAGATCCGGCCCGTTAAAAGCCTACCACGTTCTGGGCCAAATTACGGCCCAGATCAGGTCCGGCCCTTTAAGAGGCTTTGGGCTCAATTATGGCCCATATCAGATTCGGCCCGTCAACTGGACACTATGCTTTTGGGCCCACTTGCTAAAGGCCCACTTAGTAATTCGGCCTGATATTAGTTTTGGCCTGTTAAGGGCCCGTTTAACATTTCGGCCCTATATTAATTTCGGCCTGTTAAAAGCCCGTCATATAGTTGGGCCTAACTACGGCCCGGTTTGCATCCGGCCTGCTCGCAGCCGATATCTGATTGGGCCAAACAAGGACCGAGACAATTTTGGCCTGTTAAAAGCCCGTGATTTGATTCGCACAATCATGGGCCGGGGTTCATTTCGGGCTGCTGCCGGCCCGTTAGCTGTTCGGCACGTTTCAGGCCCAACCTACATCGTGATTGCATGACGGCCCGATTATGTACCGTAATTTTACGGTTTGGCCGGTTTACTGCGAAGACAGGATATATATACAGTAAAATAACTGCAGCATCGTGAATAAGAAAAAACCTAGACTATACAATAAAGAAATTACAGCATATTACATCCACTGGGCATCAAAGTTCGCCACTATGATAATAAAGCACAAGCAGACAGCAGATTACATACACTGGGCATCAAAGATCGCCACCAGTGCAAATAAACACGCCGACAAAATAATATACAAAACCGACAGCACTTCAATAGAGTTCAAGAAAGGTTAGCCCTGCTGGGGAGCTGCAGCGCAAGCAGCTGAGCAAGATGATGAGACTGCGCTTGTTCAACACTTATATCTTCCTCACTCTGAAAGATAAACAAGCAGACAGATGACATGTTTTGCACATAAAAGTATCAGTGCTGACAATTCATCACATTTCTTACTGACGAATAAAGTGACACAGTTTAAAATTGCATTAACACAATATGGTATTGTTCAGGTCAAGACATGGCAGGAAATGACATTGTGAAGGAGTTGGCAGCTTCACGACACCACTGGATTACAGATCAAGAACTCATAAGTATCAATGGTTAGTGTGCTGTCAATTTATCCCATTTCAGATTGGCAAATAAAGAGACGGTTTAAATAATACTCCCTCCGTGCGGAATTACTTGTCATCAAAATGGATGTGTCTAGAACTAAAATACATCTAGATACATCCATTTCAATGACAAGTATTTTCGGACGGAGGGAGTAGTAGAATGATATGACATTGTTCATAGTTAAGACATTGCAGAATATGACATTGTGCTGTAGTGGGTAGGTTCACCACACCACTGGATTACGGATGAAGAACAGAAGCATACATGCAGTGCAAAAGAAGATCACTTGCTCTGTATAGTTTAATTTACATGGTATGAAGAAGGAACTTGGTTGTACAACTGAAAACTTAAATTGAGAAAGGACAAACTTTTGTTTATGAACTACATAATAAACTTTAAACATGCAATTTGATGCAAACACCAAAAATAAACAGCTGTTGCAGTCATGCCTAACCAAATATATACAACAAAGTTTGAAGGCTTGAGATGGACAAACTTACATTATTGGTGAAGACAGGCTCTATAAAGGCCTTGTCCATGCTGATGGGGGGGGGGCAATTCAAGAAGTTTACCACAGAATCTTCTTCATAAGCATTGCCTTTATTCTACATTTTGTTAAGAGTAAATATAGATGTGATAATATACGAAAAAATGGAGAATATTTAAGATAAGATGAAGAGTGATGCTACATAACCAAGTAGCTATAAATGTAAGTGCAGCGATACAGGCAAAAGGTACAGCCAAGAGCAATGCACAGCTAAACTTCTTCAGTACCAACCTTATGGTAAGAGTAAATATAGATCTGATGTGTAGAAAATGGAGGGCAAAGGAAAATAAGCTGCAGAGTGATGGTACATGAACAACTACCTGTCATTATAAGTACACTGATAAAGGACAGCATGTACTTACAAGAACAATGCAGAGCTAAAAAACATTGGCATTGGATATATTCTACACTAATGTAACCATTCATACAGATCAGATAATTTGGAGCGAACAATTGATAAGCAAGCTATCATGCATACTGCTGTCACATAATGAACCAGGTATGTATGCAAGTACAGTGATACAGGACAACAGGTACTAACAAGAGCAAAGCAGCGGGCAGCATATTTGCGATATCCTGTCGTTCTTTTCAAACCGGAATTCTTCTTCGAGCAGATTTCCTGCAAAAAAGATCCGTAAGGCACATGCGGAAAAGTAGAAGTTCAAATTGTCATGTGATTTCATAGACAGTACCTCATCCTGGGAACGAGACCAGTGCATAACAAGGTTTTTCCATTCAATGTCTTCTAAATTTAGCACAGGAGACTTCACCGGAAATTCGTTTATAGACTTGCCATCAAAGTGTGATTTCCTCAGGTAACACCGATACTGCTGCAATGCTTCCTTGAAAAGCACAAGCAAGCTTTGCTCGTCATGACTATCCAGATTGACCCTCGCCTAGTTACAACAATGTAATGTAAATCATTGATGTGTTCAATCAGCAGAAAACAGGAAAATAATAACCATGAATAATAGCACTTACACGTAAGTTGGACAGGAAGATGTGAAAATGGTGTTTGTCTTCACAATAATCTTCCCATGATGGGAATATATGCACGTAGTCCCTAACAACATTGAAAGCATTGTCTTTTAAACTGGGAATAAATGGAATGGGGTTCCAATCTGCAGGAATTGGCCGTCTCTGCAGTTGGGATAGGTCTTCGGCCGGTGGACTTGCTGTACTTTTTGCTGGAGTGGGATTTTTCTGTGGTACAGCTGGTGCTATGGCAAATGAAATCGGTATACCTTTTGCTGGAGTGCAGGTCCTGTGTGGTGGGGCTAGTGGTGTGGCCAGTGAAGTATGGGTACAGTCTGCTGGAGTCGGTCCTACGTTTTGTGTCACTGGTTGTACAACCAATATAAGTGGGGTGCTGTCTGATTTCTCCGGCACCACCACGTTTTTCAAGGACTTTGCTGGTGCTCCTTCAGGTTCGGCAATCACCCTCTTCCTTTTTGATGTCTGATGCACAAGAACAACATTTGAGTGGAAAAACATGGTATGATGACAGATGGAATATGTATTGATAATGGATGGGCATGGCATCTCGACATATATGATGAGTAAACTAAGCAGATGGCGGTGCAACAAAGTAGAAGAAATGCAAGACAACATATGCAAGATACCCGCAATCAATAAAACATTGCCAAATTAGAACAGGCACCTTGATGGGTGAACAGGACAGGCCATCTGCCTTTGACTCCTCGAGGTTAGAATAGTCATTAGGATCATATTCTGAACAAGAGTCAACAGGTGGGGAGCGTATGAGTTTCATTGCATCCAGAATGGCACTCAATGCCTTGGTGCCAATTTTGTAAGTCATTGCAGTGTTTAGCTTCAAGAGTGGACTGCTGCTAGTGCGACACAAAGCAGCTACACAGATCATAGTGTAGATATAACGGGAAAACCTTAAGCATCAGAGTAAAATCAGCAAAGTGGAACTTGCTGGAATATATGTGCTAGTATTGCCGGTACGGCTAGAAAGGCTTCGGATACCAGCTCTCTTCAAGTGAAGGTGCGGTACTGTTAATATCAGTGTAACTCTCAAAGGCGACACAGCTCCCCGCATTTCCTTGCTATTCTTATAGGATTCAAGTGGGCAGGCCACTACAAATCCTATTCCTATGTTTACAAGATCCTACGAATCAAAGAGGCTCAAAGTGTCCATCACAACCGACCGTATAGACCTCTACACTGCAAATGTCCCTGCTCATCTTCAGTACAAGGAACATACTGTACTACTATCATACTCCCTCCGTTCCAAAATATAAGTCTTGGTAGAGATTTCCACTATGGATCACATACAGATGTATCCAGATACATTTTAGAGTGTAGATTCACTCATTTTGCTCCATATGTAGTCCATGGTGGAATCTATACAAAGACTTGTATTTAGGAACGGAGAGAGTACATATTAAAGAAGAACGGAAGAGGAACATGGTAAAGAAGAGCAAGCAGATTTTGGATAATAAAATGTTGGTTGCGCAGTGCCCACACATGATGAACCAGAGCGCATTAAGAATGCAACTCCCAGCTGTCTCTCGACCATTTCAGGCGGTTGGATGAAGATCCTACGTCTCCTAACCCTTCTTCTTCCTCGTCTCTGATTCTTCCCATACAGAACACCGCACGGGCCGCCGGCCGGACCACCGGCCCCCACCGCCTGTGTTCCTCCGCCACCCCCACCCCCACCCCGCCCCAACCCCCACCCGCGTCGAGTTTTCTTCGTTCGGCGAGGCCCCACAACCACCCGAGCCCCTTCGATCGCACCGGCGAACTCCGGCGAGCTCTGAAAAATCGACTGACCCAATTTTGAAATTTAGTCTACTGTGATTTAACTAGTGTGGAATATAAAAGGGGAAAACCATAAGCATTGGGAGTATAGTGTTGAGCGTGCCATGGCGGATCTGAAGGTGCAAACCGGACAAAGGCAACTTCGCAACCAAGACAAGAAATCAGAGTAAAGCAGTGGCGATCTATTTTCTTGCTGCGATAAATAAGTTGAGCAGATACGAAAGAGTACCGCCTCTGGTGCGGCGCCGTGTACGCATCTGCTGAGAATTTGACGGTGCTGCGGTAGCGATGGCTGTCGGCGGCGTGGAAGCAGATCTAGGAGGGTAGACGGTGGCGGCGGGGCGCGGTGGACGAGACGGTCGTAGGAGCGGCGCCGGCAAGGTGGACGACGGCGGGGATGAAGCGAGAGGACGGGATGCAAGGATCCCGGTCCGAAGGCGTGGATGAGAGAGGTCGATCTCTTGTAATGGACGGCGGCGTCGGGGTATCAGCTCCGGCATGGTGGAGGAGGACGGCGGTGGATGGGGTGGCGGACGGCGGCGGACGGAGGAGGGTGGGGTGGAGAGGGTGTTTTGGCGCCCACGGAGTACGAATGGGGAAAAGGGAGGTAGAGAGGAAGGGGGAACCATGTATTCAGGGCGCGCTTGTCTCAAATGCGAGGAAATTTACAAACTTAGCCCCCGTTTCAAATTTCTACTACATCACAGCAACATTAGTCGGTTGGGGATAGGACGGTAATCTCGCATACACCGAATATTTGCCGACGAGAGTTTGTTTTTGGCGCCCACCGTGTATGAATATGAATCGGGGAGGGAGTCGATTTCGGCCGAGGACACACTGTGTTTTGGCGCCCACCGTGTATGAATCCGGGTGAGAGGCGGTTACGTCACGTTTGGGTGAAATTACAAACCTACCCCTATCGAAACCTATAGAAATCCAGCAGATAGGCTTTGCGTGGCAGGGATAGGCAGTAGTGATTTCCATCTCGCAGATTTTGGTTTCGGGCGGTTACTGCGACTTTCCCCGCTTCGTTCAAATTTTGCACAGTGCACGTTTACCGTGCCAACTCAATTCGAATCCCGTTTGTATTCTATTTTTTTCGGGCGGGATCCATTTTCAATTGGAATTACATTCTATATACATCATTTTTTATATATACTTTCAAAAGCACAACAAAGAATTCTGCTCCTTTATATGTATAATATGATTTACAAATACAACGATCTCGAAATCTTAAGGTTGAATTCAAAAAATTTTAACCAAATTATGTTCTACTAAAATGTATGGATCAGTAATATCTACATATTAAATAACATAGATGTGCGTGAATTCATATGAGTATGCATGTTTGATAGATCAATTTTGGTTCGAGTATGGATTACATGTATCATCATCTCGAATTCAAATATTTGAATCCCTTTTTTGTTCACTCCTTTCACGCCCATCTCTCTCGCATGCATGCTCCTTCAGGTACCTATCACTCTCTTTTCTCTAGCTCACCTGCACGCTCACTTCATGTTTCTCCTATCCTCGCAAACATGGTCTCTCGACGTCTCCCTTGAGAAGTGTCACACTCTCCCTATCATTATACATTACACGGTTTTCATTATCTCTCACGTCTCTACTGTTCTCTGGTATCACTCGGTACCTAAGCTTTCTTTTTCACCGCCACACACACAGTCTCCACTCGTCTTTCACTTTGTCTTTCTCTCTATGGGATTCTCTCACACACCCTATATGTCTCTACATATGACTCATACCACTAAAATTACTCTCTCTCTCTCTCTCCTGTAGACACAACATTTGTTGCGGTCTCCTTTTCGTCTCCATCCCAGACTGACATTATTCATTTGTTTACCGATCAGACAACCCCGACTACCGTCTCCTCTCTCTCTCTCTCACAGACACACACACACAACTCCTGCTTCCACTCCCCTTCCCGACTACCGTCTCTCTCTCACACACACAAAACTCTCGCTTTCGCACCCCGACTCGTATTTCTCTCACAAACATTTATCGACTAGCTAGCCTCTAGATAGGTTTATACACCCGCACACTCGTGCTTCCACCATCGCATACATGTCTCTCTCCCGCTCCTTGTATCTATGTAGCTTTTTCTTCCCTTCTTGAGACACGCCCTCTCGATCGTGCACACACACACTATCGCCTCATTTTAAGCTGATACCTATCGCACACACACTCCTTGTGTCTTTGTCACACATGCACTCCGTCCTCCTCCACTCTCCCTCTCTCTCACACACACATGGGCTTTTTGCAACAACTAGCAAGATGCCCATGCGTTGCACGGAACATCAAGATGCATTTGTATGAGTAGTTTATCTTGTGGGGGAAAAGGATGAACGAGGGAAGGCCTTATTTGCAAATGTGGAGAGGGGTGTGGGTATCTTTTTGCAAAATTGCCATAGTTTCCTTCCTATCCGTCAGATATAGATCGGACGGCCTATATTGCAGGATGGCAGGCACACGATCATCACCGACAATGCTTTTTATAAGAGTAGGGATAAAAAATAGAGTTGGTGATGATGGTGGGCCTGCCATCCTGCAATGTAGGTCGTCCGATTTATATCTGACGGATAGGAAGGAAAATATGGCAATTTACCCGCACTCTTCACCACATTTGCAGATAAGGCCTTCCCTCGTTCATCCTTTTCTCCCACAAGATCTTGATGTTCCGTGCAACGCACGGGCATCTTGCTAGTAAGAGTAGAAATTAGACATATACCACTTCTCGAATCTTGAAACCAACAACATTCCTCCCTTATCTCATCAAAACCGCCAAAGGAATATATTTTGAGTGAAACATAACATATTTTTAGTGATATACGTATTTCAAAACTAGACTTTTTTCTATCGATTCGGTGAATATGTATTAATCTACTTTGATCGTGTGGCAACGCATTGGCACATTGCTAGTAGTTATTATAATTTTTTGGACACCAGACAAACGGTGGAGTACATATACGAAGAGAAGAGGCGCACGCACGCAGTCGGCCTCTCGCTGTCTCGCACACATGAGTGTTACGTAAAGGCGACGTTAACAAATAAACCCTAAAACCCTAGGTGCACGATTGCTGCATTCGCGGGTACCGGGTACGTGGTGGAGCACCTTTGTAGGAATAGTCAGCTCGCGTGATAATTTGATCCATAGGAGTTGATGGTCGGGACCACAGGTGAACGACTTGGAGCGCGGTGGCTCGCCAGTTGCCACAGATCGAGTAGCCACGTTTAAAATATCATTTTTAGCGGGGTTAAGAGTTCCGATTTTCAATGGCACGTTATAAGTAGTAAGTAGTTTTTAGAACGATTGGTATGGAGCGAAAATGGAATTCATAGTACTACGTACCTCCTTGGCGTATGGTTGTATGGGTTTATGTTGCGAGATGTTGAACCTGGTAGTTCTAGGGCAAATACTATGGTTTAGATTTAGATGCTGGTTTTCAGTAATGGCCCTGTTTGGATACTCTAACACAGTTAGAGTTAGAGTTATTTTCTAACCCACTCTAACCCAAATAAGCACCTCTCCACCGGGATAGTTGGGTTAGATGGAACTTACCCACTCTAACCCTCCCTGTTTGGATACTTTTGGGTTATTTGAGCCCCCAACTAACCCAAACTAGCTCTAACCCCATGATCCAAACAGGGCCAATGAAAATCGGAAGGGGAAACCCTTCTTTGATTAAAAAAACTACTACCTCCATTCTGGTTTACTAGTCCCCATCGTACTTTGGGTCAAAGTTTGTCCACGAATTTTACTTGTAAAATGTGAATGGAAAACGAGATTTTGTTATACCCAAACAAAAAAGGACTGGAGGGAGTGATTGCTCTGACACGGACGCGACGTCTCATAGCGCAGGCATTGAACCGGCGCGCCGGCCAAGAGGGCCGCACTCGCTGCAGGCCCGGCTGAGCACGCCTCCTCGCCGCGTGCAACCAGCTTAAGACTGCCCCGCCTGCCTTCATTGAATCGCGCGTGTGCCGGCAACACGTCCTTCCGCGAGCCGGCAGGCATTTTAGAACACAAAAAATGACTAAAATATAATTAATTTACGCATGGTCTTGACTTGTTGTGCTCGCACTGGTAGCAGGAACTAGTAGAGGTTTTTCTTTATTTATAACTCTCCTCACATTTTTTTGGCTTTGAAGTGAATCATGGTTGTGGACATTATGTATGAATGTGCAGATATCTGTGAACATGAGTTTGATGTGGAAGTTGAACTTGGAATGTCGGGCTTGCGCGTGAACTATACCATGTCCAATGCTTCGTCTGTTATTGTTTGGAAAGTAATTGTTGTTATTACATGACCCAAAAAAACATTTTGTGCCACATCAGTAGATGCACAGACATCACAACAGGCATGCTGACTGGATAAACATTTGAACCTAGCTATTATGAAGGAAATTTTGTATTGACAACAGTTTTAGATAGCAGGAGACGCCTAGCCTGCTCTGCCTCTGCTAGCTTATTTCTGGCTTCTTCCATCTCTTCTTTGGCTTGGGTGAAGAGAGCATCTGATTGCTCTTTTCGCTTCTTCAGGAACTCAGCTACATTCTCAAGGGCTGCTGCACGCTTTCTTTCAGCCTTTACTAATGCCACGAGGACACGAACAGCTGACGACTCCACCTGGCTTGTGTGTAATCCAGCATCATCTGGGAATTTGCACCTTGTGTCTAATCCAGCATCATTAGGGAACTGGCACCTTGTGTGTAATCCAGCCTCATTTTGGAAACATGATCTCGAGGTTGACCATACTTCCCTCCTCGCAGGAACTGCATCCTGACATGAAGTTACTTCTTTTTTAGATCAATACTCAGAGCAACCTAGATCCATTTAGTAGAAGCCAGATAAACAGAACTCGGAGAAGTGAATTCAAAAGGAAAAGAAATATAAAAACAGACTACAAGGTGAGAACACCCACTTCCTACATCAAGCTAAAAATGAAAGCATTAGGACGATTAAGACTCTTCTTATTACACATCGAAGAACACCACGCTTAAGAGAAACAGAAACTACAACATATACACATCGAAGAACACGAGGCTAAACGAAAGTAATTGAAAGGGTGTTACTTACCAAAGCTCGTTTTACAGGTTCGGTGCAGCTCCTCTTTAACTTGCCACGCTCCTTGAAGATGTCCCGAATATCCCGCGTTTAGTCTTCATTGCTCCTCTGCACGTTCGCACTCGTGGTTTTAAAATCTCAACATGGCAAGAAAAATATACTACTAGTAATACTCGCGCATCTTGTGGGCAACATTAAAGCACTCGTCTGCCATGTTAGAGCATCTCCAACAGAATCGCAACGCGCGGCGCTTTAAAAAAGCGTTTACAGTGCTGAGATCGAGAAGTAGATACTAGAGAGTAGAGGATAGTTCTCAGCATAGATAGATAAAAAAGATAATTCAACTACTCCTCATCGTCTGACTCCTCGATGATGTCCTCCTCCGACGTCTGACTGTAGGCGTGAATACCGATCATCTCGGATTCCTAGGGTGAGCTGCTCCTAGCCTCATGTTGAATTGAGCGTCCGCTTTTCACCTATGCATGTCCTCGCGATAGGCAGCTCGCTCTGCCCTCCTCTTATCCCTCTCCGCCCTCCTTTGCGTGTAGAACTCGTGCTCGTTGATGATGTCCTGCGGGAAGTGTTGGCTCCACAGCGCCATGGATTCCTCGTCCATCTCGGCGATGCCGAGACGATGCTCCTGCCTCCGGTTGTCGCGATGATCCTCGTCGGTGCTAAGCCGCGGCAGAGGCACGAGCTCCTGCGCCCGCCCCCGCATCGGCACGTTGGGGAAGTTCAATGTTCTATGAGGCCACCGGAGGCGCCACGGTGCCGCGTCGTACTCGCGCGCGGCCTCGTTGGCGGTGTCGAAATTGCTAAGGCCGAGGCGCATCCCCCGGAACCAGATCTCGGCGGAGAAGCCGCCGGAGGGGCGCGCGCGGACGCCGCGGTATCCCCAAGTTTCCCGGTGATGCGGCGGCATGGTGGCGCGGCGGCGACAAGGCGAAAAAGAGCAGGGAGAGAGCGGTGGCGAGGCACAGAGCGGGGAGAGAGCGGTGGCAAGGCACAGAGCGGTGGGAGGGCGTTGGATTTTATAAAGCGCGCCGGACGCCGCGCGCCAAAACTAGCGCACGCCCGGCCGCTTTTTCCCGCGCGCGCGATCCTTTCCCGACGTCTCTGCTATCTCTACTCTCTTCTCTACTGTTATATTTATTTATATTTAATATTTAATATTTATCTCTACTTCCTTTACTGTCTACTTTTTTTCTCTATACTTTTTTTCTTGCAATATAGGCCGTCCGATTTATATCTGACAGATAGGAAGGAAACAAATGGGAATTTTGCAAAAAGATACCCATACCCCTCTCCAGATTTGCAAATAAGGCCTTCCCTCGTTCATCCTTTTCTCCCACAAGATAAACTACTCATACAAATGCATCTTGATGCGTGCAACGCATGGGCATCTTGCTAGTTCTAAAAACCTTTCCATCATTTGCCACACTACTGGTTGCAGATGAAAAACCTACCCAAGCACAGCGCGATACAGGAGCGACGCACAATTACAAGCTGATATTCTGTTGGACAATGGAGGCTATAACCAATTACTTTTACGGGAACAATAGCACCCAGGAAATTTGAAGGGTAGGTATGAACAAAATTGGAACTGCACATGTACTGCTAAGTGATTCAATACACACATTACCAATCGAGGAGGAGAACGATGGTCGCGGCGGCCTCTGTGAGTCATGGTCGGCAACGGGAGTCAGTTCATTGTCCACGACGGTGGTACTTCTGCGCTTGGCGTCGGCTTCCGGGAAGCAGATCCGAGACCGTGGAAGACGATGCCGGGGAAGAGGCTCCGTGTACGACGACGATGGTGGACCGGCTCCAGTGCGGCGTACGAGGTCGTCGATGAGGCAGATGCGCTGCGGTGGACGAGTGCGCCGATGTAAAGGGGAGGAGCACGAAGGCTGCGGTGCCGTGGAGAAGTCTATTTTGCGGTGGGGATAGAAAATGGGGAGTATTCAGGTGTACTACTCTGGGTGCCGGGGTGGGGTTGGCTGGGTAGGGTGAACCTGAAGTTACGAAAACAGCCCCCTACCAAGCGTCATCCGTAGGCCTGTTCCGAAGGCTATGATGGTAACTTCCCACTGCTCGAATCAGGGTCGCGGGAGATTTTCCCGCCGACCTCAAAATTTTGTGACACTGGACTCCCCGTGTGGCGTGTTGAGTGATTCGGCTAAGCAACTAGCGAGTAGTAGTAGTAAACTCTGCATATTAGGTTTGACCGAAGTCAAACTTCCTAAAGTTTGACCAAGTTTATAGAAAAATATAAACATTTACCATAACAAATATGTATGATGTGAAAGTACATTCAATAATGAATCTAATGGTATTTATTTGTTATTGTATATGTTAATATTTTTGTTATAAGCTTTCTGAGAGTTTACAAAACTTGACTTTGACCAATGCTAATACGCGGACTTAAATAAAAACGGAGGGAGTACACATTTGTTTTCTTAGTTTGTAGTGAACTAATCATTTGTTGAAATTGTGAAATAAATATATTAGGCTATTGACTTCGAATGTAATGGTCTATACAATTCAATAGTTACAATCATTGTCGAATCCCAAGATGTATACAAGGTCTATAGTACTTCACAACATGCTCAAACTCACATAATCCCAGTCAAATGAGAATCTAAATGCATTTCATAGTTATTACTTTGTAGGATGCAACAAAAACAACCATAACTCTACATCAGCCATTATAGAAGCAACATTTTGACATATCCCAATGTGTGAATGAAACGTGCAGAGAGAGCTTTTGAAGATGGAGCAGATAGGGCGGGAAAGATTGTATGTATGTGGACGAGAGAGTAGGAGACAAACCTAACTTGACAGAGAGAGAGATAGAGAGAGAAAGAGAGAGGAAGAAGTTAGGTCTGTGAGAAAGATGGAGACATGTAATATACGTGAGATGCGTGTGCATCCGGATTCTGTATACGTGGAAGGAGAAGAGACAACATGTTTGATGAGAGAGCTGGAAAAACATGGACGAGAGGGGAAGGATCTCGTGGGTTGAGGGATTAACAATTTTGTGCGGGGGAGAGAGGGATTGGTAATTTTGTGCAAGAGAGAGAGAGAGTGGGGGAGGAGTCAGTCAGCCGTCGTCACATCACCCTGCTTCCAAATGACCCCACATTCTCTAGCACGGTGTGGTCGCCGTCTTCGATCTGCTCGATGCCCTCTTTGAAGATTGAGGTGTTGTGCATGTTGGGGTGCAAAGAAGCACAAGCGAGAGTGGTCGCCGTATAACCTTGGATGGGGATGAATTGTGTGCTCGGGGGAGTGTGTGTGTGTGTGTGTTGTGCTGCGCGCGCGCGCGCGCGTGTGTGTGTTTGTGTGTGTGTCAGATATTGAGAGAAAACAAACCTAAGGAGAGAAATGGGTATTCACGAAGAGATTGTGCGGGCCTTGAGGTGGGCAGGGGCCGGGTGAGGGTGTCAAAATGTGCGCGTTGATGCATGTGTTGCATGCGATCGTGCGAGGGACGGACGAATCGAGAGAGATGGTTGTTGTGTTACGGATGCTCCTCTCTCTCTCTCTCTCTCTCACACACACACACACACATAAATAAACTAGAAGACCGTTCTCTCATGTATACACAACGTATCGACATCTGTCTATGTCTCACTCATGCATGATCATTTGCACATTCACACCTCTCTATGTCTGTATCACACGCACACCGTCTCCACATTGCCCTTCCGCCACAACACACATATGGACACATACACACGTTCTCTCTCACTCACACACACAAAATAAGTATTCAAAAACTAGGGCGCACCTAAAACGTCCAAATCCAAATAAACACGAACTGGAGCTAAATTCAAATATATGGAAATATTGCAGTGTCAAGAACTTTCCCAGGAAAAAAAAGTTGAGTAATATTCGAGGATTATTTTCACACACACAAAAAGGTTCGGTGGATGTCCTTCGAGCGCAACACGGTGACGCACCGTTCGATCGACCGCGCGGCCGCGGTTCACGCGCTTACACAGGATTCCGTATCGTGGCTGTGGTACTAACTTCATAAAAAACTAATAAAAGCGCTGCCTAAGTCTAATGTTTACGTGTACTAGTACGGTTTTCTTTTAAGTTTGACCAACCATATATAAAACTAAAGTAAGCTCGCACACGCGCACTCATCAATATGCCGCCCCGCTGTTGCGCATGCTAGCGCCCGCCTGCTCCGGCCAACAATTTCTCGTCCATCACCGCCGTGTCGCCGCCATCCCTGTGCCATGAAGCCGAAGGCTCGCCAACTCACGTCGTCTGCAGTCCCTCCTCGCCATGACACCGCGCTGCCAAGCACAAGAGCAGCTGGTGGATCCACGTCTATGCACGCAGCATACTAAGAGGAGGACGAGCGCATGCTCCAGCACGCCGGCGAGGAGGAACTAGCGTGTCATTGTCGTCTCCGCCCGCGAGGAGGAGGCGTGCATGGTGGGTGTCGCGGCGAAAGCCGGTCGCGCGTGTCGAGCCCACAAACCGGGTGCGGACGCGGAATCTACCTTCGAGGCCTTGAATGCCACATGGATCCTACAATCTGAAGGAGCAATTTGGGTCAGTCGACTCATGTGAGCCGTTTGATGCAACATGGATGGCTGAAGGGCTTCTTCCACCTCTTCTGCCGTCTTCTTCCTTCGCTCCGTCGAACTTCTTTCACAAATCGACTGACCCAAATTATACTACTAGTACGAACGTATTAAGTACAGTACGAACACAAAGATACGAGCAGTAGTACCAACTGCAAGAAGAACAGTAGTAAGACATAGTACTAGTACTAAAGAGTTCAAATAACGAGAAAGAACATAAACATAGTTCTGCTGGGGCCTCAGCACAACACACCCTTGAAAATAAACTAAGCAACTAGTCCGCTTGACACTGCAGTAGAACCAGCATGAGCGACGGCACTGCCACCTACTCGGAGTCCGAGTCCACGTCCTCGACTTCGTCCTCGTCCCTCTTCCTCTTCCTCTTCACCGACGCTTCTTTGCTTGAACCGGACACTGGGCTCTGCTTCTTCATCCAACCCTTGTAGATATTTAAACAAAGGTAGGCATCCATTGCTGCGTACAGGATGTGATCTTCATCTAATGTCTTCGACTCCCATGCATGATGAAACTCGTGATGAGGTTTCTTCAGTTTAGCGTACGAAGGATCAATCATGGCTGCTGCCAGGGTCAGCATTGAAGGTTGAGAGGAGGACACCAGGCTTGCCTTCTGGAGATCGAAGGGCTGGCCTACAACGAGACCTATCCGACGCAGGACATCCCTGTCGTTCTTAAAGCCTACAGTAACGAATTTCACTCTTTTGTCCTTGAGGAAGTTCTTAAAATCCTGGCACTCAACGTCGGCATGGCATATGTGGTAGACCAAGCAAACGTTATGTACGCAAACCTGGATCACGGTGGGCTTCTTCCTCTCTTTGTCCTTTAGATCCTTCTCTCGTCCCAGGACTGTGGTGTACTCAACATCTAGCCCAGCGACCCACTCATCCGTTGAACTGTTGAACATGCGTAGGAAGCGAGCAAGCCATGCTTTCACCGTCACGGATCCACGTGTGTAGATGATGATGAACTGATCACCAGTGATGTCTCTAACCTGGTACTCAGCGGCGACCATGGAGATTTGGGAGGCCATGGATTTTGGAGGAGGGTTAGGAGAAGTTGAACTGTTGTACCCCGCAAAAACTGGGACCGAACTAATGTGAAAGGACGGGACGACTGGGAGCGAACTGTTGTGAGGTAGAAGACGGGGACGAGTAGGGCGTACGAACGGCGTGGGGTTGCTGGCTTGTCCGGTGAATAAACGGCTGCAAGCCCCCAAAGAGTTCTCGAGAATTATGCGGGACCCACTAGATGTCATGTCTACTAGACCCATATCGTAGGCCTGACAATATAGCTTTTGCTTGTTCGCACGCCATGCCGACGCGTGGATGTAACTTCACTTAATTCCATCAACCGTCGTGCCTCCCACGACCTTCGCCTCCCTCGCGCGGTCGCGCACTTTGAGACTTTGACCGGCTATAAATGAGAAAAAAAAATTGCCTACTCCGCATGCATGATACTCCCTCTGGTCCTTTTTACTCCCGTCAACCGTTTGCAAAGTGTTTGACCAAATTTATACTTTTTTTGAACACCACCTTATATTAATTAACCAGCCACACCAGTACACTCATTCGATACAATATTCACCACACAGGGCGGTACGTTATTTACAAGAATACCATCTAATCTATTGTCAAAGCTATACTTAGCGATTAAGTGTGCCACCTTATTGGCCGAACGGCTAATCTTTGACAATTGAAGATTGTTGATCAACTTCGAGATGCTCAATGCTTTCATCTTCAGGTCACGCATAGCAGATCTGTCATAGTCCCCCGATGCAAGAGACGCTACCACAAAAGCGCAATCAGTCTCTAAAATTACAGGATTATGAAGAGAAATACCTATGTAGAGACCGGCAATGCAAGCCCTAAGCTCCGCTTCCTCCATGCTTTGACAGGCATCAATGAAATCCCATGACCAAATTTATACTAAAAATATCAATATCTACAATACTGATTATAATGAGTATAAGAACTACGTTTTATAATGAGTGTAAAAATATTGATTTGACATTGTGAATGTTGATACTCCCTCCGTCTAGGTGAGTAAGTCATCTTAGGCTGTGCACCGTGACCAAGGATGAGGGGAAAACGAGAGACATTAATGTTTATTTGCTAATTAATAGTATTGCATGCAATGAACTAACCACTGCATGTCATGTTTGATAGTCTCAGGTCATTAAAAGCATGCACACCCTCATCTCTTATTGGTTGATATGTCAAGAAACAAGAAACGAGGTAGAAGTTAATGCACCGCGCCTACGTGTTTTGGGATTATTTGGTTTTCGTAAGATGACTTATACACCAAGACGGAGGGAGTACATTTTCTATAAGTCTGGTGAAAGTAGAGGTACATTGACTTCAGACAAAACTTAAATGCACAATGCAGACTAGTTCCTCCGTCCAGGTGCGTGCCATGTCCTATCTTGTCATCACAACAAGGTTAGCTATTAGAGTACCACTACCTCCCTTCTAGTTTAAAGGGCTCAATTCAAAAATTTCACCTACTCTTAGCAAGATAGTAGAGGCGGTGGAATAGTTTTTGAAGTCTGCAAAAGTACTCAACTAATGCTATCGTTCTTCACAAAAAAATGTGTTTACCAATGCATGCATGAACACTAGTTACTCTAACCCCCCTCTCTTTAATTCTTTGCCACATCAACATGTTTGCTATTCCCGTGTGCATGATACCAGCTAAGATACCACCATTATGGCCAGCCTTAATCATCACATGTAATAATTTAGTGCACCTTGAAATATGAACATGTGTGGGGCGTGTATGTTCTTAATGACTTGAGACTATACCTAGCCCGGCATGCAAGATGACTTATTATGCATCGTTCCCCATACCTGCAGGAAGCCCGTTCATCTCCAAATCTTTTCCTCTCCATGTGTGGAAACAATATGCCTGCCAAACTCTCCTTCTCCCTCCTGCGGTCCCACCACTCCACCCCGTGTGAAAAAATCTGCATGCATGACTCTCCTCCCCCCACGCTCGTCCAATCTGTTGTGACCAGCAATATTTCCACCCCTTCGCTCCCCCGTAATTTACTCCAACAAATATGCCCACGTAGCTTTTACTTAACTTCAGGTGCATTGGGTCACTGAATATGGGCCCAACAGGGGACGGGCCCAGATGCAGTAACATAACTGGACCTGCAGTTAAGTCAGTGCAGCTCAGTCCATATCTTACGTAGGTGTGCCATTGCTCACTATAAATATTGCGCCTCCCACGACATTGCTATCTCCTCCCCCTCATGTTCACGTTCATCACTATCTCCTCCCCCTCCCTCTCACGTTGACCACCATGGCATCGCCCCTCCCAAGCCCTAGGAGCCCCTCGCTGCACCGCGCGGACGGTCACGTGTTGCTGTTCCGTTCCTCGCTGCTATGTCTTGAGCTTGCGTTGGTTTTCCTTTAAGAGGAAAGGGTGATGTAGCAATAGTAGCGTAAGTATTTCCCTCAGTTTTTGAGAACCAAGGTATCAATCCAGTAGGAGGCTCTTCAAAAGTCCCACGCACCTACACAAACAAACAAAGAACTCGCAACCAACGCAATAAAGGGGTTGTCCATCCCTTCACGGCCACTTGCGAAAGTGAGATCTAATAGAGATAGTATGATAAGATAAATATTTTTTTGGTATTTTATAATATAGATGCAAAAAGTAAAGATGCAAATAAAAGTAGATTGGAAGCAAATATGATAAAGGATAGACCCGGGGCCATAGTTTTCACTAGAGGCTTCTCTCAAGATAGCATAAGTATTATGGTGGGTGAACAAATTACTGTCGAGCAATTGATAGAAAAGCGAATAATTATGAGATTATCTAGCCATGATCATGTATATAGGCATCACGTCTTCAACAAGTAGACCGACTCCTGCCTGCATCTACTACTATTACTCCACACATTGACCGACTCCTGTCGGCATCTAGAGTATTAAGTTCATAAGAACAGAGTAACGCATTAAGCAAGATGACATGATGTAGAGGGATAAACTCATGCAATATGATATAAACCCCATCTTTTTATCCTCGATCGCAACAATACAATATGTGCGTTGCAACCCCTGCTGTCACTGGGTAAGGACACCGCAAGATTGAACCCAAAGCTAAGCACTTCTGCCATGGCAAGAAAGATCAATCTAGTAGCCCAAACCAAACTGATAATTCGAAGAGACTTGTAAAGATAACTCAATCATACATAAAAGAATTCAGAGGAGATTCAAATATTTCTCATAGATAAACTTGATCATAAACCTACAATTCATCAGATCTCGACAAACACACCACAAAAAGAGTTTACATTGAATAGATCTCCACAAGAGAGGGGGAGAACATTGTATTGAGATCCAAAAAGAGAGAAGAAGCCATCTAGCTAATAACTATGGACCCAAAGGTCTGTGGTAAACTACTCACAACTCATCGGAGGGGCTATGGTGTTGATGTAGAAGCCCTCCATGGTCGATTCCCCCTCCGGAAGAGCGCCGACGAAGGCTCCAAGATGGGATCTCGCGGATACAGAAGGTTACGGCGGTGGAAATTGTGTTTTGTTGGCTCCCAGGATGTTTTCGGGGTACGTAGGCTTATATAGGAGGAAGAAGTACGTCGGTGGCCGCCTGAGGGGCCCATGAGACAGGGGGCGCGCCCTATAGGGGGGGCGCCCTACCCTCTCATGGTCGCCTCGGCTGCTTCTTGACTTGCACTCCAAATCCTCTGGATCACGTTCGTTCCAAAAATCATGCTCTCAAAGGTTTCATTCCATTTGGACTCCGTTTGATATCCCTTTTCTTCGAAATACTAAAATAGGCAAAAAAGCAGCAATACGGGCTGGGCCTCCGGTTAGTAGGTTAGTCCCAAAAATGATATAGATTTGTAAAATAAAGCCCATAAACATCCAAAAGGGGTAATATAATAGCATGGAACAATAAAAAATTATACATACGTTTGAGACATATCAAGCATCCCCAAGCTTAATTCCTGCTCGTCCTCGAGTAGGTAAATGATAAAAAAGAAATTTTTGATGTGGAATGCTACCTGGCATAATTCTCAATGTAATTTTCTTTATTGTGGCATGAATGTTCAGATCCAAATGATTCAAAATAAAAGTTCATATTGATAAAAGAAATAGTAACACTTCAAGCATACTAATCAAAGTAATCATGTCTTCTCAAAATAACATGGCAAAAGAAAGTTCATCCCTACAAAATCATATAGTTAGGCTATGCTTCATTTTCGTCACACAAAGATGTTCCCAACTTCTATACCCCCGATGACAAGCCAAGCAATTGTTTCATAATTAAATAATCTCAAACTTTTTCAACCTTCACGCAATACATGAGCGTGAGCCATGGATATAGCACTATGGGTGGAATAGAATATGATGATTGGGATTGTGTGGAGAAGACAAAAAAGGAGAAAAGTCTCACATTGACGAGGATAATCAACGGGCTATGGAGATGCCCATCAATTGATGTCAACATGAGGAGTAGGGATTGCCATGCAACAGATGCACTAGAGCTATAAATGAATGCTCAACAAAAGAAAACTAGTGGGTGTGCATCCAGCTCGCTTGCTCACGAAGACCTAGGGCATTTGAGGAAGCCCATCGTAGGAATATACAAGCCAAGTTCTATAATGAAAAATTCCCACTAGTATAAAAAAGATAACCTATGAGACTCACTATATGAAAAACATGGTGCTACTTTGAAGCACAATATATGAGACTCACTACATGAAGAAGAAGGTGCTACTTGAAGCACAAGTGTGGAAAAAGAGATAGTAACATTGCCCTTTTTTATTTTATTTTTTATTTTTTTTATTTTTTTTCTTTGGCCTTTCTTTTTTTTTCTTTGGCCTTTCTTTTTTTTCTTTTTTTGGCAATGCTCTAATAATGATGATCATCACACTTCTGTTGATTACAACATATGAATTACAACTCGAAACTAGAACAAAATATGGCTCTATATGAATGCCTCCGGCGGTGTACCGGGATGGTGCAATGAACAAGAGTGACATGTATGAAAAATTATGCATGGTGGCTTTGCCACAAATATGATGTCAACTACATGATCATGCAATGGCAATATGACAAAAGTAAAGTATGTCATGATGATGATGAACGAAACGGTGGAAAGTTGCATGGCAATATATCTCGGAATGGCTATGGAAATGCCATAATAGGTAGGTATGGTGGCTGTTTTGAGGAAGATATAAGGAGGTTTATGTGTGATAGAGCGTATCGTATCATGGGGTTTGGATGTACCGGCGA
The DNA here is from genome assembly GCF_018294505.1 of Triticum aestivum. NCBI lineage: Eukaryota > Viridiplantae > Streptophyta > Magnoliopsida > Poales > Poaceae > Triticum > Triticum aestivum. The sequence goes on along the minus strand of NC_057807.1, from coordinate 319,480,660 downwards.
AGTTTGCACCAACTCTGAAGGTGAGAAAGGGCAATGCATGGTACCGAAGAGGCTAGAAATGGCAGAAAGGTAAAAGTGCGTATAATCCATGGACTCAACATTAGTCAAAAGAACTCATATACTTATTGCAAAAATTTAGAAGTCATCAAAAATCAAGCACTACGCGCATGCTCCTAGGGGGATAGATTTGTAGGAAAAGACCATCGCTCGTCCCCGACCGCCACTCATAAGGATGCACAAGCCAGGTACACTTCATGTTTCAAATTTGTTACACAACTTTAACCATAAGTGCGTGCTACGGGACTTGCTAACTTCAACACAAGCATTCTTTAAATTCATAATCACCCAACTAGCATGACTTTAATATCACTACCTCCATATCTCAAAACAATTATCAAGTATCAAATTGATCATAGCATCCAATTCACTTCATATGATAGTTTTTATTATACCCAACTTCGATGCCTACCATTCTAGGACCAATTTATGACCAAAGCAAATACCATGCTGTTCTAAAAGACTTTAAAAAGATATAAGTGAAGCATGAGACGCTAGCAATTTCTACAAAAATACGTCACCATCGTGCACTAAAAGATATAAGTGAAGCACTAGAGCAAAAACTATCAAGCTCAAAAATATATAAGTGAAGCACATAGAGTATTCTAGCAAATTCAATCAAGTAGGCTTCTCCAAAAATGTGTGTACAGCAAGTATGATTGTGGTAAACTAAAAAGCAAAGACTAATATAATACACGACACTCCAAGCAAAACACATATCATGTGGCGAATAAAAATATAGCTCCAAGTAAAGTTACCAATGAACGAAGACGAAAGAGGGGATGCCTTCCCGGGGCATTCCCAAGCTTAGGCATTTGGCTATTCTTGAATATATTGGGGTGCCATGGGCATCCCCAAGCTTAGGCTTTTGCCACTCCTTATTCCATAGTCCATCAAAGCTTTACCCAAAACTTGAAAACTTCACAACACAAAACTCAACAGGAAATCTTATAAGCTCTGTTAGTGAAAGAAAACAAAACCACCACATAAGGTACTGTAATGAACTCATTCTTTATTTATTTTGGTGTAAATCTACTTTATTCCAACTTCTCCATGGTTTATAAACTATTTTACTACCCATAGATGCATCAAAATAAGCAAACAACACACGAAAAACAGAATCTGTCAAAAACAGAACAGGCTGTAGAAATCTGTAACTAACGCAAACTTCTGGACCTCTAAAAATCCTACCAAAATAGGAAGTTCTGGAAACTTTGTCTATTAATCAGCAGAAAAAAGAATCAACACAAAAGGACGTTTCTGTGATTTAACAAAACTAAATTCGTGCGTGCAAAGTTTCTGTTTTTCAGCAGAATCAAATCAACTATCATCATAGGTTATCCTATAGGTTCTACTTGGCACAAACACTAATTAAAAGATAAAAAAACATCTAAATAGAAGGTAGATGCAAGCTTTATTACTAAACATGAACAAAAACAAAAAACATAAAGAAAATTGGGTTGCCTCCCAACTAGCGCTATCGTTTAACGCCCCTAGCTAGGCATAAAAGCGAAGATAGATCTAAGTAGTGCCATCTTTGGCACTAAATTTATCAATAGAGAACTTATAATCTTTAGGGGTCTCTCCCTTTTTAGCAACAATTAAACCTTTGGGCAAAAATTCAAGAAATTCGTTTGTAGCAAAAGGTTCCTTAACGATAGAGAGACAATTGGGATGAACACTTATGGATTTGAGATCCGCGTCTCCCTTACTAGAAGATTCACCCTTATTTTTAGGAACATAAATAAACTTGGCGGTTTTGGTAGGGGGTTTTGAAGTATTTTTCATGGAAGAAAATTCCGAACCTAAGTTGGTAATTATATCCTCAAGTTTACCGATTCTAGCAGAATCTAGATCTATTTTTTCATTAACTATAGGTTCTTTCTCTTTAAGACTTTTCAAAGTAGATCCAACCCTAGATCCATATTGGGTAATATGATTATGAATCTTTTTATCCAAATTTTCAATCAACTCTATAGTGGCAAGTTTATTTTCAATAATATCAAGTCGTTGCATAATGTGTTCTAAAGTTAAAACAGTTCCATTAACCAAAAGAGGTGGTGGGACAAACAAATCTAACATAGCATTATAAGCATCAAACGTATGGCTACTCAAGAAATCACCTCTGGCAACAGTATCACGAACACATCTATTCCAAGGAGTGATGCCTACATAAAAATTGCGGAGAAGAACGGAAGTAGAAAGCTTCCTAGTAGATCTATTTTGAGAATTGCAAATTCTATGGCAAGCATCTTTTAAATTTTCTCCCTCCCTTTGCTTAAAATTGAGAATTTCATGTTCGGGAGTAAAAATAAGGATAGGAGGACTAGCCATAACGACAAGAAAACAATGGGCAAGCGAAAGAGAGGAGGATATTGGGAAAGAGAGGGCAAATAAAACGGCAAGGGTGAAGTGGGGGAGAGGAAAACGAGAGGCAAATGGCAAATAATGTAAATGCGAGGGAGATGAGTTTGTGATGGGTACTTGGTATGTCTTGACTTGAGCGAAGACCTCCCCGGCAACGGTGCCAGAAATCCTTCTTGCTACGTCTTGAGCTTGCGTTGGTTTTCCTTGAAGAGGAAAGGGTGATGCAACAATAGTAGCGTAAGTATTTCCCTCAGTTTTGAGAACCAAGGTATCAATCTAGTAGGAGGCTCCTCAAAAGTCCCACACACCTACACAAACAAACAAAGAACTCGCAACCAACGCAATAAAGGGGTTGTCAATCCCTTCACGGCCACTTGCGAAAGTGAGATCTGATAGAGATAGTATGATAAGATAAATATATTTTTGGTATTTTATAATATAGATGCAAAAAGTAAAGATGCAAATAAAAGTAGATTGAAGCAAATATGATAAGAGATAGACCCGGGGGCCATAGGTTTCACTAGTGGCTTCTCTCAAGATAGCATAAGTATTACGGTGGGTGAACAAATTACTGTCGAGCAATTGATAGAAAATCGAATAATTATCAGATTATCTAGGCATGATCATGTATATAGGCATCACGTTCGTGACAAGTAGACCGACTCCTGCCTGCATCTACTACTATTACTCCACACATCGATCGACTCCTGCCTGCATCTAGAGTATTAAGTTCATAAGAACAGAGTAACGCATTAAGCAAGATGACATGATGTAGAGGGATAAACTCATGCAATATGATATAAACCCCATATTTTTATCCTCGATGGCAACAATACAATACGTGCCTTGCAACCCTTTCTGTCACTGGGTAAGGACACCGCAAGATTGAACCCAAAGCTAAGCACTTCTCCCATGGCAAGAAAGATCATCTAGTAGGCCAAACCAAACTGATAATTCGAAGAGACTTGCAAAGATAACGCAATCATACTTAAAAGAATTCAGAGGAGATTCAAATATTTCTCATAGATAAACTTGATCATAAACCCACAATTCATCGGATCTTGACAAACACACCGCAAAAAGAGTTTACATCGAATAGATCTCCACAAGAGAGGGGGAGAACATTGTATTGAGATCCAAAAAGAGAGAAGAAGCCATCTAGCTAATAACTATGGACCCGAAGGTCTGTTGTAAACTACTCACAACTCATCGGAGGGGCTATGGTGTTGATGTAGAAGCCCTCAATGGTCGATTTCCCCTTCGACAGAGTGTCGGCGAAGGCTGCAAGATAGGATCTCGCGGATACAGAAGGTTACGGCGGTGGAAATTGTGTTTTGTTGGCTCCCTGGATATTTTCGGGGTACGTAGGCTTATATAGGAGGAAGAAGTATGTCAGTGGCCGCCCGAGGGGCCCATGAGACAGGGGGCGCGCCCTATAGGGGGTGCCCTACCCTCTCGTGGCTGCCTCGGCTGCTTCTTGACTTTCACTCCAAGTCCTCTGGATCACGGTCATTCCAAAAATCACGCTCCCGAAGGTTTCATTCCGTTTGGACTCCGTTTGATATTCCTTTTCTTCGAAATACTGAAATAGGAAAAAAAGCAGCAATACGGGCTGGGCCTCCGGTTAGTAGGTTAGTCCCAAAAATGATATAAATGAGTAAAATAAAGCCCATAAACATCCAAAAGGGGTAATATAATAGCATGGAACAAAAGGGGTAATACGCGACGCGTCGCCGTTCCGTTCCTCGCCGCCACTAGTCGAGGAGGACGCGTCGGTATTCCGCTCCTCGCCATGACGCGACGCGTCGCCGTTCCGTTCCTCGCCGCCACTAGTCGAGGTGGACGTGTCAGCGTTCCCAATCTCGCCAACACGCGCGTCGGAGGACGCGTCGGCTCCCCGCTACGAGGAGAATGCCGCGCCACCCGCCGAGCCCCCCAGCCTTGAGGAGCTTTGGAAAGAAATGGATGTCGCCTTGTGGGAGGCTTTGCCTCCAGCAGAGTGCACCAAGATAGAGGCGGAGAAGAAGGCCGAGGAAGAGAAGCGCACTGCGGAACAAGCTACCTAGCAGGCCTATGTCGCATCCGAGAGAGTCGGGCAATTGGCTCTTTGGCAGAAGGCTCGTGCGAGGGCCGTGAGGGTGGCAGAGGACGCCCGTGCCGACGCCCTGAGTGCAGTCGGGCCCAAGCGCCTCATCTACGCTTGGTGGTACGTGGACCGGGTGCACGCTTCCAGCGAGGTGGAGTACCTGTTGGTGCCGGATCACCACACCGGTGAGATCGCGCTCGCCCGCCGGTAAGCCGCCAATCAGCACCTCGCGAGTTGCGAGGCTGAGGAAGAGGCGTTGTGTCGGTGCGCTGGGAAACGGCCGTGCACCAGGTCACTCGTAGCGCGCCGCAAGCGCTCCTGCGAGCGCCATGGCTTTTAGGAGAAGTATAATTTTTGTTTCGTAAGGCGATCTCATTAGTTTTGGGACGCAAATGATAAATCCCGAATGTTCAGGAATTTTTAGCATCCTTAATTAAGTATGTAAAAGGGAAAGTTTGGAAACCTTGTGTATTCGTACGCATTTTGCAAGTACGTGCATATAGCACAAACTTTACTATATACTATTGGACTACACGTCTCTCTCGATATATGCTTGCAGACTGTGCTACTCCCTCCGTCCAGGTCAATAAGTCATCTTTGGTTGTGCACCGTGAGCAAGAAGGAGGGAAGACTTGTACACCTAGACGGAGGGAGTACTACTATTACTTATGTACGTGCAAATGCACGTTTTAACATTACGATGCGGTTTTTGTAAAAGTAGAAAAACAACACTAGTCAAGCTTGTGAAACGATTCAATGCAAAACAAATGCAAAAATGCTCGTTTGATTGTTTACTTTTAGCTTCCTTCTTTGTGGTTATTTCTTTGCCATACTTTGTATGGAGTATCTCACTGGTTGGAAAGGCATGCAAATTCCCAAACCACTTCCTACACCCTGTATCGAATTTTTTGCCTAACAAGTTGTGCCGTGCAATTGGAATTCCAACTTGAGTACTACTACTAGTAGGAGTACCAGGGGCCAGTTCTTTTAGGCTTCTAGATTAGTAATCCCATAACTACTACCTCTGTCCTGGTTTATTGGTCCCCATTGTAATCTGTGTCAAATTTTGATCATAAATTTAACTAATGAAATGTTAGTGCATGTCACATGCACTACTCCATCCGTCTAGGTGAGTAAGTCATCTTAGGCTGTGCACCGTGACCAAGGAGGAGGAGAAAACGAGAAACGTTAATGTTTATTTGCTAATTAATAGTATTGCATGCAATGAACTAACCACTGCATGTCATGTTTGATATCTCAAGTCATTAAAAGCATGCACACTCTTTATCTCTTATTGGTTGATATGTCAAGAAACAAGAAATGAGGTAGAAGTTAATGCACCGCACCTAAGTGTTTTGGGATTATTTGGTTTTCGTAAGATGACTTACACACCTAGACGAAGGGAGTAACATTTTATCAGTTAAATCTTTGGTAAAAATTTAGCACAAATTACAATGGTGAGGAATAAACCAGGACGGAGTAGTAGTTTAGAAGCCCAAATAAATGAGTGAGGCGCCTTATTGTTACTCTCCACTGTGACTAGTCTTATGGGAAAAGCTGGAGAAGCCGCCAAAAGAACTGGCCCTAGGAGTAGTAGCTAGGGATCGAGTGTGCGAGATGAACTGGAGAAATTAAATGCAGAGAGATGAAATGCAAAAAAGACGGAGGGATGTGATGGTTGCTTGTCCATTTATTTTACCAGGCCACTTATTACTAGGAGTGGTTGGGTTTTGTGATATGACGGCTTTACTACCGCGCCATGAGTGGGGTGAGAGGTGAGACTCCCGTGCAGCACCGCCCTCTACCCTTGTACTACATCGGTCGTGGTTTATTAGTCCCCCACTGAATTTGACTGAAGATTTAATTGACAAAATGTTAGTGCATGTCAACAAAAACTGCATCGTTGGATTCGTATTTGAACATAGTTTTCAATGATATAATTTTAGGTGAGATGCATCAGCATTTATTGTACTATATATAATGTTAGTTCAATTTTTGGTCGTACTAATCTATAGTAGTAAGGTGCCCGTGTGTTGCACCGAAGAGTGAAATGCATTAATCGGGGAGTTGTTTATTTTGACAAAGGATGTGGGGGTCATCTCATGTGTAACGGGTATCAATAGGTTTCTTCGGATATTATTTCATCTCTAGAGCTCACAAACATCTGGGTGAAATAGATAAAAAGGTATCTTTTGCAAACAAAAGTGTTCAACTGTTCAACCTGCATCCAAAACTTGTGAAGAAATAACACTTATTGTGCTTTGCAAGAAATGATCTTTAAGAATTAGTTTTTAACTATCGATTGTTATACATGTTGGCTACAGATGACATGGCACTTTCTTATAGTCAACAGTTGGCTATACTATTAAGTAATATTAACCATGCCCGTATACACCTAGAAGGAGGGATTAAATCAGGATGACTTGCAAGGGGGCAGAGGAGATGTAGGAAATGGTTCATCGTAAGTCTTTCACTAGTACTGTAGTAAAAATTCATACATGGAAGATTCTAGACTAAACCATAAATGGATACACTTTTATTCATGCGCGATACTCCAATAGAGAAAGATTCTGCATGGAAGTCTCCACATGCTTAGACAGCGGATTACATTGAGTGAAGACTAATGATCAACATTTAACTTGATAATGCGTATGTCCAGGTGAACCTCCTTGGAGTCCCCGTGCACCGCGTCGGCGGGTAAAGGATGCCATGGGTTTTCCAAGTCCACATTGGCGGGATAGTCTCAGCTCCCCAGAGTCAAAGTTTGTTCGATGAGGCCAGTGCCGCCGCGCACGTGACCCAGAGGGGTAGTAACACTGACCAGGCACCCGTGACATCGGCCTCATGTCAGTGTTAGCGTCAGTGGTGTCGCCCCTGACACACATTACAGAGACGGGGCAGCGGCGTGTGCGGGCCTCGCCGGTGCCCATGATCAAGAGGAAGACACTGTCGTCCTCCTCCGAGACTAGCAGGCGGCGGTGATCCTCCAGCGACTCCGGCATGGTGAACGGGTAGCACGTCTTGTACTTGATGTTCTCCGCCAAGGGCCAGCAGTGACCGCTGCACGCATCCGTGAGGTGATGCACCATGTCCGCCGGCGAGCCACAAAACAGCATCGAGCACTCATAGCAGTGGACGAAGGACTCCTTGGAGGCATCGACCAGGCCGTCCATGAAACGGGACTGGCTATAGGGGACGTTGCGCCAGTTGAATATATGAGCAAGTTACTACGAGATTTAATCCGAATAAGCACAAAATAAATCATGATGGCTATAATAGAGATGAAACTAATCATGTGGACTAGCATAGTAGTAGGATACAGAGTAGAAACATGAATTCTACCACGATTTCGAACAGGAAGGACAGAAATACATACGGTGCAACGGGAGCAGCACCGTTGGCGTTGAGGTTGTCGCCCATGTCGTTGAGGAAGAGGTTGCCGAGGTCGGGGAAGAAGTCGTCGTCGGTGAAGTCGTGGCTGCCAGCAGTCGCGAGAGTGCGCTCCCCAAATTTCAACAGCGCCCGCTGAATGTAGCGCCGGAGGGAGTGGATGTAGGGGACGTTGCGGCCGCCGAATGGAGCGCAGGAGTAGTACACGAAGCAGTAGATGGTGTCCTTACTAGTACTCCCTAGTCTCTATCTATCTATATCTACTCTTATAGAAAACCGAGTTGGTGATAATGGTATGCCTGCCATCTTGTAATATAGACCGTCTGATCTATATCTGACGGATAGAAAGCCAACTATGACAATTTTACAAAAGATACTCGCACCTCTCTCCACATTTACAGATAAGGCCTTGCCTCATTCATCCTTATCTCCCACAACCTCGTGCTCCTCCCTATGTATCTATCTCTACTGCTCTTCTTTGTTTTTTATAACAAATCGAATAGTGCTGCGCCGTCCGCTGCACGCCCGGCTGAACACGCCTCCTCGCCTCCATCATCACCAACTGAGTCTTTTATAGGAGTAGGAGTAGAGAAAAACCCGAGTTGGTGATGATGGCTTGTCGTGCAATGCACGGGCATCTTTCTATTTTTTTGCGTATAAGTCCAAACACCACATAGACACGGTCTTTGAGCATGGTTCGTAGTCGTTCCACGCTCGGGCATTGAAGTTTGTAACTATTTTAGATTAGAATATACTACTCCTCCAGTGCTAGTAGTAGAGCAGAGTCCTACTCTACTACTCTACTCAAGCAAGTTAGGGCATAGTACTGTAGTAGGTACTATAGGGAGTACCAGTACTGTGATCACTCAAGCGAGTTGTCTGGCATCGACATGACCCTACGCTGCTGGTATGTGTCTCGTAAGTCAAGCGGTGTGCTGTAGTCATCATCACCTGTCCACTTCCTGCAGCACATATTCGCTTCTCCATCTTTGTCCGCACATAATCTCGTCCAATCTTCCATCCCCGCTAAGGCGCCTGCCCCCTCGTATGAAACCCAAGCACTAACAATGGCAGAACCGAGCAGCGTCCGCTGAAAGAGTGACTGGAATTCACTCCCCACAGAGGTAATCAAACTCATTGTTTCCCGTGTGGACAATCTCAGTACCATGCCGCTCGTCGCGTGCTCGTCGGGGCTGTACCGTTTACTCAAAGCCCTCAGGCCGGAGCTTTTTAAGCTAGCTCCTTGCTTGCTGATGCCGCCTGATCTTCAGAAATGGCGTGTCACTCAGCATACCGATCGTAGGGTGGCGAGCATCAACCCCCTTGACTGCGATCTGATCCCCGTCAGCCTCAACTACATTAACGGTATGTACTGGGTCGGCATGAACACGTCTAGGATGGTGCTCGTCGACGGTCACGGCAGCTGGATGCTCGTGGAGGTCTACACCCGGCGATTGATCCCCCTTCCTTTGATTAACACTGCACTGCTTTGGCACCGCGGCCCAGAATACTCGGAATCTTACAGTAGCCAACATGATACCAAGTTTGATTTGCTCAAGGTTGTAATCTGCCAAGTGCCCACAAGATCTGCAAATTATAAAGACTTCAGGCTAATCACGTTCTTCAACCCCGATCTCGCCTATCTGACAGGTCACTGCGGTAAGTGGATAAATCTGCACGTCCATCGCAGGATCATACATCCTCCATGGTTGTCTGATGCCATTGAACACAAGGGCTTCATTTACGCTGTCGACTCCTTCTATGGCTGGTCCTATTGCTGGCCTACTCCAGTCATCGCTACAAACGGCTGTTACAACAGTATGTTACTTTCCTATGATATCATGATGGCTTGCTTATATTACTATCAACATTTACTGAAAAAATATTCATGCTCATAACATGTTGTTCTTAAGATTGAATAAATCAAGAGCCCTTTTTTATTTGACTCCAACTTGATATGATGTTGTAGGCCGCCTGGTGTCTCTACCCTTCCTAATCCCAGAACCTTTCAAAGAAAAGCGGCATGGCAGTTGTAGGTGGTTCCTGGCTCGATCAGATGACGGCGAAAGATTGATGATCGTTCGCACGTATCGGATGTGTTGTTTCCCGGAATACAATCACAGTCACTGCAAGGTCTTTGAGCAGGATCCCAGCTTCTCTGGGCCTTCAGGAATTTTTGACTGGAGGCTGGTAAGTAGCCTTGGTACACGCTCTTTGCTTGTCAGACTGAATTATCTGATTAACCAGGAGATAACCGACGGCAAGGATCATGATGGCAGCACAGTTTTGTTCATCAGGCAAAACTGTGTGTACACAGCGTACCATGCGTCTCTGCATGCACCATACCCTGATATGTGTCGCCACGCACTGCAGCCCAAAGTAGGAGAGAGGGTCGCAAGTATCATACTTCGACCTGCTGGCTGGAGTTTCCCCCGTCAGGCACCCATCTGGTTCAAGCCGTCAGCCAATCTCCACAGCTTAATAAATAGTAACATCTAACTGAGCCAGTTAGTTAGATGCGTACACTTGTGTAGTAGGATCTTTATTTAGTTTGATGCATACACTTGTTCTTTTTTGGTAGCCCTTTTGTAATGATGGCTGATGTTTGGTTTGGAAGAGAGAGTTGTGTCTTCACTCTTCTGGCCTGCTTACTGCTTCTGTTGCACCCCCAGCCCTGGTTGCTATTGCTACTATTTTCAATGTACAATCAGTAGTATATTTCGTCTGTTGGTTGAATAAATGTGTTGTTAGAACGACAAACACAATGTTTTGGAAATCGTTGCACCGTTCGATCCTTTAGTGCTCCTACCGTACGTAGCTCATACTATTTTTCGTACGGAACACATTTTCCACTTGTTGATAACATGCAGCCCACTGATGAAGGCCCAATAGAGAAGCCCATAATTAACTGGAAGGGAAGCTCTCACATGAATCTGGCCCAGGTACATGCTCATGGTCCCCTAAACATAAATAAGTAAATAAATAAATAAATAAAGCTAAATGCTCATGCACCAGTTCTTTGGGAAAATAGGTAGCCCAGTATTTCTTTTTGAAGAATACCCAAGCTAGGCCTATTTGTTTTCTCCGAATTACTGGGCTGCAAATCTTTCAAGACAAGAAGGGATGCATTCCGTCCTGGCCAAAGAGTATGGTCAATGTCTGTTAAAAGTAATATGAAAAGGGGTTGAAAATTCCAAAAAAATTATAGCAAATGGGATATTTGTTTCTTTTTTTGTTTTTGTTCTTCACTGATATCTTATACGTATTTCATTGGATTTAACATGACATAGTACTAATTTATTTTTAAATTTGTTTTAGTATGGCTATTAATTTTTGGATTAAGAATATTTCGTTCCCCAGAAAAATTTGCGAATTTTCAAAATTTCCCACATATTTAGTTAATTTTGTGACCCTGGTACTGACCAGAAAATGGCCAGCAATTCTAAAAATGGAAGACGGGATGCAATAAATTCCATATGAATTGGAAAATGAGTCAAAATTATAAAAATAATAGCAAATGGGTTGTACACGCCACAGATTTTGAGGCTGACTTGTTTACGCAAGGCTTTGTCAGTGAACACACGATTCTAGCAGCAGTGACTGTTGGATGTCCATCCAACGGCCGACGTGCTTCTTCAATCTCTGATCTTCCTACTCCAGCCGCCTAAACTAGCACCGGCGGGACTGCCTACTCCCTCCTCTTGTGGCCCGCTATGATGCCGCGCAGGCTTCCCCGGCCCACCCTACTCCCTCCGCTGGCCTGGCCGCATGCAATGAACTGCCTCCTTATTACGCGAAAAAAATGATTCCTCCCACTGACATCTGGGGCGCACTGGTTGGGAGGCTGACCTGTGGGCCTACTAAGTTGATGCGTAAGAAGGGCTTGTCAACTTAGTAACAACGATTCTAGTAGCAGTAACCGTTGGATTTGAATCGAACGGTCCTGCTGCTTCTTCAATCGCTGCTCTTCTTGCACCAGCCGTCCAAACCAGCGCCGGGGAGACCGCCCGCTCCTGCCTCCAGTGACCGGCTATGCTGCCGTTGAGGCCTCATCGCCCCCTACTACTCCCACCGCTAGCCGGGCCCTGCGGCGACGGCAGCCTCACACCGCAGCCGAACCAGTGAACCCTCGTACTCCTCTCCGCGTGGGCATCCACTGCCACGTCTTCCCCGGCTCCGCGTCGTCCCCTTCCTAGGCCTCACCATCGTCCACCGCCTTGGTGCTCTCGGCGCGGCGTGGTCAATGTGGTCAACGGCATTCCATCGGAAGAGTACTGTACATGGAGAGACTGACAGCTGGGCCCATGGCCACAACCCAGTTTTTTGTGATTTGCCAAGTAAGTCGCTTTGTCACGCCTGTTGGGCTACAAATCTTTCAAGGCGAGGAGAGCTTTCATTCGGTTGGCCGAGAAAATGGCCCATCAGTAATGAGAAATGGGTTGTACATTTTTAAAACACATCAAACCGACAATTAGTTTCAAATATCTTTTTTTTCATTTCGAGATTTTAAATTACATTATTTTTTATGCGTGGAGAATTTGTTGGATTTTATATTGATATACATTTATTTTTAAAATCAGTTTGAATGTGAGTCGAAATTTCAGGATTAAAAACAGTTCGGACCGCACCGAAATATGCAAAAATTCGTATAATTTTTTAACCGTGGCCACAATATGGGCTGTAATGCTAACAAAAAGAATATGGGCTCCAAAAAAACCTTAAGAATTAGCAAATGGGCTGTAAATTATTAGAAATAATGGCAGATGGGATGTATGCTATTTTCCACAGATTTGAGGCTTTCCTAAAAAAAGGTTGACGCACAAGCAGTGACTGTTGGATGGCCATCCAACGGCCGTCGTGCTTCTTCAATCTCTGCTCTTCCTGCTTCAGCCGCTCAAACAAGCGCCGGCGGGACTGCCTGCTCCCTCCTCCCCACGGCCAGCTCTGCTGCCGCGTCGGCCTCACCGCCCCACCGTACTCCCATCACTGGCCTAGCCATCCCTCTACTCACCCACACCTGCTGTTATTCTCCGGCGACGATAGATGAACCAGTAAACCCTCGTACAGTCGTACTTCCCTCCGCGTGGGAAACAACTGCCGAGTCTTCCCTGCCTCCGTGTTGTTCCCTTCCTAGGCCTCGCCGTCGTCCACCGCCCTGGTGCTCTCGGCGCGGCCTGGTCAACGTGGTCAACGACCGACATGCATCTGAAGTGGACTATACGTGGAGAGGCCAACAGCTGGGTCCACGGCCGCACGCAAGGAAATGCCTCCTTATTACGCGCAAAATAATGATTCCTCCACCTGATATCAGGGACCCACCGAAAGGGCCTCTGTATTTCGCGAAAAAAACGCTACTGCCGCTGACAGCTCGGACCCACCATCTATATCTTTGCACACAAGGAAGTGCCTCCTTATTACACATAAAAAATGAACACTCCCCCTGTTAGCTGGGACCCAGTATAGTGGCAGGCTGACTTGTGGGCCTACTAAGTAGACGGGGACGGAGGGCTTTGTCAACTTAGTCAATATGCACGATTCTAGCTCCAGTGACTGTGCTATGTCCATCCAACGGCCGTAGTGCTTCTTCAACCTCTGGTCTTCTTGCTCCAGCCGCCCAAACCAGCGCCGGTCATGCCTCGTGCTCCTACCTCCCATGGCCCGCTGCGATGCGGCGGAGGCCTCACCGCCGCCTACTACTCCCACCGCTGGCCAGGCCATCCCTCTACTCACCCACACCCCCTGTTATTCTGCGGCGACGGCAACCTCACACTCCAGTGAACCAGTGAACCCACGTACTCCTCTACGCGTGGGCATCCACTATCGCGTCTTCCCCGGCTCTACGTCGTCCCCTTCCTAGGCCTCGCCGTCGTCCACCGCCCTGGTGCTCTCGGCGCGGCGTGGTCAACGTGGTCAAGGAACGACTTCCATCAGACATGGACTGTACGTGAAGAGGCTGACAGCTGGGTCCACGGCCGCAGCAAGGAAGTGCCTCCTTATTACGCGCAAAATAATTATTCCTCCACCTGACAGCGGGGACCCACCGGACGGGCCACCGTATTTCGTGAAAAAAACATTTCTCCCTGACTGCTGGGACCCACCAGCTACATCTTCGCACGCAAGGAAGTGCGTCCAAAAAAACGATAAACCCCCCTGACTGCTGGGACCCATCAGCTACATCTTAGCACACAAGGAAGTGCCTGACAGTCGGGACCCACCTGATCGAAGTGTACGTAGCGTTGTCATTCTGGTCGCGAACGTGTACGTACATATATACTGGTCGATGTAGAGGCGCGCACGTGTCGCAGTAGAGGCGTGTGCGTGTCATAGTAGAGGCACGCACGTAGCATGTACACGTATGTACAGCGGCCAGGGTGCAAGAAAGAAAATACGCCCACGTATGTGTACATATGGGCGGGGGTCTCGAATGCCTACTCGTGCATACATATGGCCAGGGCTCGTGTACATGGCTGGGTCGGAATGGAGAAACAACATCGTCGTCGTGTTCATGGGGAGCCAACTGGCTGGGTCGAAAGGAAATGCGTCGTCATGTTCATCGGGAGGACTTGACGGAATAGGCGATGGAAACGAGGCCTGGAGTACCGAAGAACGGAGGAAACGGCCTTGTGTTCAACCGGCCACGTTCAAAATGGGGGTCCTGTTGATTGGGAGGGGTCTGGCGTACCGCAGAACGAAGGAAACAGACCTCCTACGGTCGAAACGGGGGTCCTGTTGATCGGGAGGGGTGTGGCATACCACAAAACGGACGAAACAGACCTCCTATGGTCGAAACGGGGGTCCTGTTGATCGGGAGGGGTGTGGCGTACCATAAAACGGACAAAACGGACCTCCTACAGTCGAAACGGGGGTCCTATTGATCGGGAGGGGTGTGGCGTACGGCAAAACGGGACTCCACGGGATACAGTTCATCTCCACCATCGACCTCCTCCAGCCTCCACATGCTCCTGTTCATCCAACCTCCACCGCGCGCTACTCCACTGGCTACTGTTTAACCACCCCTCCACGGGCACCCCTCCACTGTCTACTGTTCATCCAGCCCTCCACACCACGGGGTCCTGTTCATCCAGAGGCAATGCCACCGCTCACTGTTCATCCCCCCCCCCCCCCCCCCCCGCAACGCTCACTGTTCATCCAATCGATCGGCTTCAGTTAGCAGTAGTAGCGAAGGAATTGCTCGATCGGGTTCAGTTAACAGCCATCGATCGATCGCTCAGGTTCAGTAACGCGTAGCCTGCAGTGCAATCGCTCGAGTTCAGTTAGAGCCCAACGCCTCGCTCAGGTTCAGTTCGAGCCAACGCCTCGCACACATGCGTGTACGTGTACGAGAGAAACGCGCATCGCTCGGCCCCTGACCTCCCACCGTAACCGGGAACTCCCCGAAATTTTCCTCGCCCTCGCTTCTACCACGGTTTTTTCCGTCATGGACGGCCCAAAGAATGTCATGCAGCTACGTCTCCGGCCTGCCCAGGATGAAAAGCCCATTTTCTATCATGATTTTTTGCCATAGAAGTAGGAGCCCACCACATCTATGATGATACCGGGTTTTGTCACAATTATCGTCATAGAAGTGTCATATGTATGACAGAAAAAAATTCGTTCGGCCCAAAATGTCACGGATGTGTCTTTTTTTGTAGTGAGGGGCGACGCCTAGGCAGCAATGGCCGGGCACCCGGGGTGTTCAGGGGGGTTTGCCCACCCCACGGTCTCATGTCTGGGCACCCGGGTCGGGGTCCTCTTCTCTGTGCACCGTGGTATCCAGAAGGTCCGTCCCTTCGCGCCCTTCTTCCTTCTTATTCTCCATTTGTACTTGGGCCTCCCTCCTAACTTCTTCATGGGCTTCTTCTTGGTACCTAAGAATACTCAACATTTCTGATTGAGGTAGAACCCAATTCTCGTGTGAATCCGAACAAAACTCGAAGAGGAAAGAATTGACCCCGATTTTGATGGCGCGTGCACATGCTCTTTTCATTGGTCCTCTAGGTGCTTGTGGTGGTGGCGGAATGTCCATGGGGATGATGGAAGGATGCTTCGCATCCGGGGATCAATGGAAGACTTTGATATAACATCACGTATGTGTGAATAAAAATTGTTCTGTGAAGATTTCTCTTGTCTTGTCCGCGATCTTCATCCCTGCAGGTACCCAGGATCGTGGAGATCGAGCACCGGTAAGGTTAGGAGCGAGGGGACCATGAAGTGTTATACCGAACACCGGTGAAACTAAGGTTCAGTAGGGTAACATGGATCATATCCTTGGGGACACATGAGGTGTAGTCATTAAACGCCCAAAGCTCTTGTCTGATTTCATTATCTTAATTATCGAGGTAACCCCATGCAATGGATAGGTCCTGCGGGAGGACAACTGATTATTGATGCAGGACTCGTGCCCGTCAAGATATTATTTGGACACATCCCCCACTTTGATCCGTAACAATCACATCTCTATTGGCGACTTCCAGCGCCGAAATGGATATTATGTTTGATCACATCGCAAATATATGGTTGTTAGCATAAGACCTCATACTTGTACCTCTTTTTTATTATAAGTGTTTGAATCACTATTTGCTTCCTGATCCGGTCAAAAGCTGGATTTGACACTTTGGCAAAAGCTTGCTAGAGACCATCGCTTCAACGGAATCTTCCTCTCATGGGTTCGATAACCGAGGGTCACCTCTGGGGAAATAGGTGTGGTACTCTTTTTAGTTCCAATATAGGATCAATAAAAAGGAGATATCAATTTCCCCACTCTTTAACCTCGCCGTTGATGCTTTAGCAGGCATCCTAGATAAAGCTAGGATGGCAGGTCACCTCTCGGGGGTAGTTGGGCACTTGATCCCTCGTGGAGGGGTCACTCACTTACAATATGCCAATGACACCATGATTATGGTGGAGGGATTAGACTTTGACATCGTAAATCTTAAGTTCATGCTCCTCTGTTTTGAGGCTATGTTAGGACTAAATATTAACTTGGATAAGAGTGAGGTCGTCGTCTGGGATTTCCAGCGGAGGAACAATAACGGATTGTGGACAACCTAAACTGCAGATTGGCCTCATTCCCCATTACATACTTGGGAATGTCGCTGGCCAACTCGAAGATCCTGGTGAGTGCTTTCGACCCGTTGGTGGGACGAGTGGCATGTGGGGCCGAGCCCTGGTGTGGGCGATTTACCTCCAAAGGGAGCAAATCGGTCCTTATTAGTTCTAACTTAGCGAGCCTCCCCATGTAGATGATGGGGTTGTATATCTTACCGGGGGACGTTCATGGCTCTTTCGATAAGGAGCTTGCTAGGTTCTTCTGGCAGGATGCTAATGGACGCCAAAAGTATCACATGGTCAAGTGGGTGGACATATGTATGCCCAAGGACCGAGGTGGCCTAGGCATTATGGCTTCCTGCCGTATGGACGCCGCACTCATGTTGCGATGGGTCAAGCGGATTCTACGCGACGATGGCAGCTTATGCTTATAGCTCATTCAGGAAAAATACCTTGGGGGTGAGCCTCTCCTGGCATGCTCTCGCTCGGGAGGATCACAATTTTGGCGATCCATCCAAAGGATCAAGGAGGACACCCATCTAGGGATTTCCTTCTCCATAGGGAATGGGGACGGGACCCAATTTTGGTTGGACCCCTGGTTGGGTATCGAGCCACTGAGAGTGAGCTTCCCTGGCTTGTTCTCGATCTGTACGGACCCGCTATTAATTGTATCCTCAGCCTTCCGATCTGGGCAGTGGAATATTTGGTTTCGTCGTACTTTTGGGCAAGCGAAGAGTGGACTAGACTAGACTACGGGCTGCTCTACCACTAGTACTACCGGACTATCCAGACATCGTGTCTTAGCGGCTCTCACTGACGGCAGATTTTTAGGTGAGCACGACATACCATGCTTTATGCCAGTCACCTACCACCCCTGGCTTTCGCCATTGTGGAAAGCCCCTCTTCCCGTAAAGATTAAGATCTTTGTGTGGCTACTTATGGTATCACATCCCTTCTGGGACTGAGGTACTTAAGTGGCATGGCCCGGGTGATGGCTTGTGCCCCTTATGCATTGTACCGGAGACTGGAACCCATATCCTATTCTCCTGTACAACGGCATGGGTCCTATGAACGTTCGTCCGTGAGGCACTGGAGCCCAACTGGAAGACCATGGACCTCGTAGAGTTCCTCCAGAAAAGGGCTACGCTCCATACGCAACATCGCCGCTTATTCTGGCTTATCTATGTGGCGATGTCATGGACTCTTTGGACGACACATAACAAAATGGTGACTGAGAAGGTCTTTCCGAGGTAGGCGTCTGACTCCTTCAAATTCCTTGATTTTTTGCAGCACTGGCACCCGCTCTCAAGGCAGCATGACCGCGATCATCTCGATGAGCTCCTGGCTACAGCATGTCGACTGTCGTCCTCGTAGGGCCGCTTGGCGGCAGCCACTAGGTGGCCTTTTTTCTGTTTCTCTGTTGTTTTCTTTGGGCATGATTGTGCTGTTGCCCCAACCATCGCTTTTTGATCCGAAGTTTGAATGTTATGGACCGTTCCTTTGTATTTAAAGCGGGACGAAAGGCTATTTCAATGGTGTCTAAGTTGTAATATCTCTGATGGATGCGGGATTCGATACCATTCTTTTTTTAGTTGGTATGCCCACTTATCACGCCCAATATGCGACCCTATCCAAAAGGAACTCGAAGGTCCCACCAAGGATAGACCCGCATATTGAAACGCTTTTGCAAGGTGGATATCATTACATCAACATTACATAATAGATGGGGATACATACAAAAGGCATACAATGCCACACGAATACAACATCATCATACATAAGATCAACATCCAACTACGGATGAAACACAAACAGAAACTCAAACGACATCCACCCTGCTATCCCAGGCTGCCGACCTGGAACCTATCCCCTAATCAAAGAAGAAGCAGAAGAAGAACTCAACGCAAGCAAGCATCACTCTCGCGTCATGATCATCGCATAAACTTGTACCTGCAACTGTTGTTGTAGTAATCTGTGAGCCACGAGGACTCAGCAATCCCATTACCATGGGTATCAAGACTAGCAAAGCTTAATGGGAAAGGAATGGGTAAAGTGGTGAGGTTGCAGCAGCGGCTAAGCATGATATGGTGGCTAACGTACGCAAATAAGGGTGAGAAGAGAGCAAACGGAACGGTCGTGAAGCTAGCAATGATCAAGAGGTGATCCTGAACACCTACTTACGTCAAACATAACCCAAAAACTGTGTTCACTTCCCGGACTCCGCCGAAAAGAGACCATCACGGCTACACACGCGGTTGATGAATTTTAATTCGGATCTGGTGTCAAGTTATCTACAACCGGACATTAACAAATTCCCATCTGCCACATAACCGCGGGCAAGGCTCTCGAAAGTTTATACCCTGCATGGGTGCCCCAACTTAGCCCATGATAAGCTCTCGCGATCAACAAAGGATATTCCTTCTCCCAAGAAGACCCGATCAGTCTCAAAATCCTGGTTTACAAGACATTTCGACAATGGTAAAACAAGACCAGCAAGACCGCCCATTGTGCCGACAAATCCCGATAGGAGCTGCACATATCTCGTTCTCAGGGCACACTGGATGAGCAAGACGTTGAGTTAGCATAGACCCTGGTTGCCCAGGGGGCGCCGGACATCGCTCGGTTTGGACCAACACTTAGACAAGCATTGGCCCGGGGGGGCTAAAATAAAGATGACCCTCGGGTTAATTACTCCCAAGGGAAATGTACGTGATGGTGAGGCAAATGGTAAAACCAAGGTTGGGCCTTGCTAGAGGAGTTTTATTCAAAGCGAACTGTCAAGGGGGTCCCATAAATCACCCAATCGCGTAAGGAACGCAAAATCCGGGAACATAACACCGGTATGACGGAAACTAGGGAGGCAAGAGTGGAACAAAACACCAGGCATAAGGCCGAGCCTTCCACCCTTTACCAAATATATAGATGCATTAATTAAATATGAGATATTGTGATATCCCAACAAAATCCTGTCCACCATGGAGAAATCTTCAACTTCACCTGCAACTAACAACGCTATAAGAGGGGCTGAGCAAAGCGGTAACATAGCCAAGCAACGGTTTGCTAGGAAGGGTGTCAAAGGTTAGAGGTTCATGGCAATTTGGGAGGCTTGATAGAACAAGGGATAGGTAGCGCAACAAAGCGATAGAACGAAGAAACTAGCATAGCAATGATAGTAGTGAGATCCAGGGTAGCGGTCATCTTGCCTGAAATCCCGCAAGGAAGAAGAACGAGTCCATGAAGAAGATGAAGCCACGAAGACGAACCAAGCATAGACGAACGAATCCTCACGATCGCAACGAAACGGGAACTATCGAGAAGAAGCACACAACATAGTAAACACACCACACATAGACAAGACATGATGCACAACAAGCATGATGCATGACAAAGGCTACATGAAGCTACTCATGGCAAGATATGATGCAAACAAGAGCAACACATAAAACAAGTTTAAATGAGGCCGGAAACAACATATAACAATTCCGGTAAGTCCTCATATGCAAGTTTCAAAGTTGGTGCAGAACTGAATAAACCTTATGTTCAAGTTGTTAAACAGCAAGTTAAAGAGCACCAAGAGGATCTACATGAAATTCTAGTCAAGTTACATATAAAGTTCATTTAGTTCGGAGCTACGGCCTAGAAGATATGAGCAAAACAAGTTCAACATGGCATTGATGCAAAATGCATACAAACATCAAGCAAACACACCAAAACAAGGATGCAACATGGTAATATGAAACTACATGCAAAATCAAGCAAGTTTCATATAGAGCACACTCAAAACGGAGCAACGGTGCAACACATACACTATACATGTTTAAAGGACAAGTTGTCCAAAACAGCAACTAGGCATATAGCAAGCATCAAAACAACATGCTAAAGCACCCCAACATAAGAACAAAAGGCATGGGCATGAAGTACAAGTAAAGCATGACAACACATGAACACTGAGCTATCTCCAGAAATCACTAGAACATGCTCAAAAGGAAATGGCAAGATTGCAAATAATAACAGTTTCAGTCATTAGCAGAAATAACATCAGGTTGCAATGTTTTGAGCTATCAAACAACATGTTACAAGAACTTATCATGGCAAAAAAGGCATGGAATGAATCTACTAATTGCATATAACAAAAGTCCCTTACTGACCATGAGCCAAAAAGGAACAGAAGATATGAGGGCACCCATGTAAACATGGCAAGTTATATGACAGATTCATACATGGCAGAAACAGCAATAAGTAGGCGTGTTGGTGAGCTTGAACCACTCACCACAAAACAATATATGGCATGGCAAGGGGATCAACAATAAGAAGACATGTTTATGAAGCTAAGCATGGCAAGACCAAGTTCATAGGGTGCATGGATCACCAACAACAATCATGGCAACATTGAACTTCATGTTAACAGGCTGACAGCAACATTATTTAGCAAGTTGAGAGCAAGATTACAAGTTACAGCAAGCCATAAATGCAACCAGGGGCATGGATGGATATATCATGACATGTATAACAAATCATCCTTAGTGAACATCTCCAGATTATGCATGGAATGACTTTTAGCAGTAGGTTTACATAGCATCACGAAATAATAGATTCAGCCTAGCAAAACAGCAACAGCAAGTACCCTACTTAACAAGCTTGATGCACTCACTACACAACTCACAAAAATACATGGATATCACCTCTGTAAAGATGGCATGACATAGTACAAAACTCATGTAGGACTCATGCTCATAGGATGCACACATCAAACATGGCAAAAATGACAAATGAGCATGTTCTGTTAACAAACAGCAGACAACATTATATAGCACTCTTGCAATGATGATTCAGGCATCAAGATGAGCTCAAATGAGCATGATGCAATGGAATGAAATGAAGTAGTCGTCGAGTCGAACAATTTGACATATTACATGCACGAAACGGAGCAGTATGCAGCAAGTTATGATGCTATGAACATGGGCACAAAATGCAAAATTATATGGGACTTGGCAGAAATCGACCTCGAGGGGGGAAAAAGTCAACGGCGGCGGGGTGGCAGAAATCTTGCCGGAGATGACGGACGGAGTTCGCGGGGGAGCTCGAGGAGGCGGCCCCGGCCCGGATCTGGCCGGATCCGGCCGGTGGCAAGCTGGGATAGCGGCGGAGGGGGGCGGCGAGATCCGCGGCAGCGGCGGGGCGGCTCGAAGGCGAGGTGGCGCCGGGCGCCTCAGAGCTGGGCGACGACGGCGGGGTCTGTGGGTGGCCGGGGCGGCTCCGGACGTGGGGACGGAGGGGCGGCGAGGCGGCGCGCCGGCGAGGCGCGGCGGCGGCGTGGGATCCGGCTGGGGAGGCGGAGGCGGATCCGGGTGGCGCGGGGCACGGGCCGGCGGCGGCGGCCGACCGGGCCGGGAGGGCCTCCCGCGGGCTTCGCAGGGCCACGGCGGAGGGAGGAGAGAGAGGGTGCGGGCGCGGGTGAGGTGGCGAAGCTGGATTGGCTGCGGGCGGCGGCGGGGTGACGTGGCGACGCCCGATTCGCCGGGGTGAGGTGGAGGCTGGACGTGTCCGGCCGTCGACGGACATGTCCGGCGGCGCGAGGATGAGGATGGCTAGGGTTTGCACCGCGAATTTGGAAGGGGGAGGCATATATATAGGTAGAGGGAGCTAGGAGAGTCCAAATGAGGTGCGGTTTTTGCCCACACGATCGTGATCGAACGACCGAGAGCATGGAGGGGAGTTTGCTGGGTTTTGGGCCACTTTGAAGGGGTGTTGGGCTGCAAAGAGAAAGGGGCTTCTACGGTTACCCGGTTAACCGTTGGAGTATCAAACGACCTCCAAATGGCACGAAACTTGACAGGCGGTCTACCGGTGCTATACCAAGGCCACTTGGCAAACCTCGGGCCATTCCGAGAAAGTTTAACACCCGCGCATGAAAAGAGGTAAAAGGGGGCGCCGGAGGACACAGGAGTGCCGGATTGCAAAACGGACAACGGGGAAAAAGCTCGGATGCATGAGACGAACATGTATGCAAAATGAGATGCACATGATGACATGGAAAAATGCAACACGCAAGCAAATGACATGGCAACAACGGCGAATAACTGGCAGACACCTGGCGCATCGAATCTGGGGTGTTACAACACTCCTCCACTAACAAGAGATCTCGTCCCGAGATCTTAGGACCGAGACGGAAGGGAAGAGGGATGATCTGAAACAAGAACTCAAATGAAGAAGCAAAGAATCGAGAGCACTCGAGAAGAAGAGAAGAACGACAAGAATGACGAGAATCGAAAGCTCACGGAATCAGATAGACTATGAAACCACTCCGGTTAGAACGAGATAAGAAACGAATAAGACTGAAAGGATTTAGGCAGCACTCAGGCTGAGACATGGAGGAATAGAACACGAGCTTGAGAGGATGGAATGATACTTGATGAACTCTTGAAGAATGAATTGAATCATGAAAAACCACCATGAAGAACTTCGGTGACAAAAGGATGGTGAGATAGAATGAAGGATGAAAGAATAAGATAAGCCTTGCGGTGATTTAGATGGAGGTTTGTGACGAGACAAGCGAGAAGCTTGGAACTCCGGAAAAGAAAAGATGAAAACACTTGGAACTAGAATTTATTCATCAAGAACAATCTCCGAAGGAAGGGATTACTCGCTTGGGTGAAATAAGAATAAGATTTATTGTATGCTTATCCTTTATCAAATTAAATTGATGACAAGCACTGTATTTTGCATATTACTTATTCTCATAGAAAGGATTAAGAGGGATATAGCATAAACTTGAGAAGGTATTGATGGAACCACCAGTGGGATTTGGAAACAACGAATATTTGATATGATAACGAAGGAAGTGAAATCTTAAACGAACCACCATAAGAATTGAAAATGAAAGTAGCAAAGGCACAATTCACTGGGAAGAATTAGAAGAACAAATATGCTAGAGGGTATTTAGATGCAAAAGAACAAAGAGATCGCGAACTGATTGAAGAATACTTGAATGAAGCACCGGGATAATTGGATAACGGTAGCTGAAATGTGAGGAAAAATAATTCTTCTGGGATGATGGCCTCTGGTGAAAGAAACGGGAAAACAACTTCTGACATACTCCGGATGGGTAAGAAAAGAATATCTGACAAATGGAATAATTCACGAGGATAACATTAAGCTGGAACCACGAAACTTCGAGAGAACGGGCAAGATTTAGAGGAAAAACTCTTCTTCGATCTTCAAATGACGACGAGAAACACCACCAAAATAACTGAGGTACTCCGGTAGAATGAAAAGCAAAGAGGTTGAGCCAACAATGAAAAGAATTTGAAAGCGATCTTGGAAAAGGCATGTGACTGATGAAAATCGTTCTTACGTCACACTTGAAAAGAATTTGAGAATAACTCCGGGGAATTAGAAGAGTCAGGTAAGATCCTGGGAAAAGACCTGTGGGTTAGGGCCCACTGAAAGAAAAACACCGTTGGAAAGGATGATGAACAGATAGATGATGCAGCGGAACAATTGAAATATTTGAATGAGGTGACAACCTCAAATTAATTGAAACACAGACGAATCTCCTGAGATGTCTTGCACACTCCGGAAGGATAAACTGGCGAGAGGCGAACAAGCAAGGAGAACACTTGATCCAAGGAAAAGAATGTGATCAACCCGAAAAACTTGAATTGAATCCACCGGAAAAGAAAAAGAGATGAAGAATGAGGAACGAGACGAGAATTCACCGGTTGAAATAATTGAGGGAAAACCTGAAGAGGCTCCGCACAAATGAAATTGATGGTCGAAACAGACTCAGACTCCGGGAAGAGAAAGGGTGGGAGGGCGGAAAAAAACAAAGGTAACTTGGAAGGGGAAATAGACGACTAACTTGAAGCGAAAGCACCGGTCGAAATAATTGAGGAAAGAAAACAAAGATTTCGCACGAGTAGAATGGATACTCGATTACAGACTCCGGCTCCAAGAAGAAAAAGGGTGGGCAGGTGGGAAAAAGAAAACAACTGAGGATTGAACTTGGCAAAGATGAAGAAGCTCGAGTCAACTTGACGAGAAATGCACCGGATGAAAAGAGCTGAGAAACAACGATCGGAAAACCAACTGCGTGAACCTAAAGAAAAATTTGAATGGGAAGAGGAGTAATTCAAAACACCTACGTCAAGATTCGTCACCAGAGCGATGAAGAGGCTGAGGAGTAAAAAGAACTCCTACTCTCCGATATAACTAGACTCAGAAAACAGTTTTCTTCTAGACTCAACAACGGCCAAACTACACGATCAATCAAGGGGGCTCCTAGGGTCGGTCGAGGCTCTGATACCAACTTGTCACGCCCAATATGCGACCCTATCCAAAAGGAACTTGAAGGTCCCACCAAGGATAGACCCGCATATTGAAACGCTTTTGCAAGGTGGATATCATTACATCAACATTACATAATAGATGGGGATACATACAAAAGGCATACAATGCCACACGAATACAACATCATCATACATAAGATCAACATCCGACTACGGATGAAGCACAAATAGAAACTCAAACGACATCCACCCTGCTATCCCAGGCTGCCGACCTGGAACCTATCCCCTGATCGAAGAAGAAGCAGAAGAAGAACTCAACGCAAGCAAGCATCGCTCTCGCATCATGATCATCGCATAAACCTGTACCTGCAACTGTTGTTGTAGTAATCTGTGAGCCACGAGGACTCAGCAATCCCATTACCGTGGGTATCAAGACTAGCAAAGCTTAATGGGAAAGGAATGGGTAAAGTGGTGAGGTTGCAGCAGCGGCTAAGCATGATATGGTGGCTAACGTATGCAAATAAGGGCGAGAAGAGAGCAAACCGAACGGTCGTGAAGCTAGCAATGATCAAGAGGTGATCTTGAACACCTACTTACGTCAAACATAACCCAAAAACCGTGTTCACTTCCCGGACTCCGCCGAAAAGAGACCATCACGGCTACACATGCGGTTGATGCATTTTAATTCGGATCTGGTGTCAAGTTATCTACAACCGGACATTAACAAATTCCCATCTGCCACATAGCCGCAGGCACGGCTCTCGAAAGTTTATACCCTGCAGGGGTGTCCCAACTTAGCCCATGATAAGCTCTCGCAATCAATGAAGGATATTCCTTCTCCCAGGAAGACCCGATCAGTCTCGGAATCCCGGTTTACAAGACATTTCGACAATGGTAAAACAAGATCAGCAAGACCGCCCGCTGTGCCGACAAATCCCGATAGGAGCTGCACATATCTCGTTCTCAGGGCACACCGGATGAGCAAGACGTCGGGTTGGCATAGACCCTGGTTGTCCAGGGGGCGTCGGACATCGCTCGGTTTGGACCAACACTTAGACAAGCATTGGCCTGGGGGGGGCTAAAATAAAGATGACCCTCGGGTTAATTACTCCCAAGGGAAATGTAGGTGATGGTGAGGCAAATGGTAAAATGTAATGCCCCGGATTCGATGCGCCAGGTGTCCGCCAGTTATTCGCCGCCCTTGCCATGTCATGTGCTTGCGTGTTGCATTTTGCCATATCATCATCTGCATTTCATATCATGTCATCATGTGCATCGCATTGGCATACGTGTTCGTCTCATGCATCCGAGCATTTTCCCCGTTGTCCGTTTTGCAATCCGGCGCTCCTATGTCCTCCGGCGTCCTCCCTTTTGTCTCTTGTTGTGAGCGGGTGTTAAACATTCTCGGAATGGACCGTGATTTGCCAAGCGGCCTTGGTATACCACCAGTAGACCGCCTGTCAAGTTTTGTGCCATTTGGAGGACGTTTGATACTCCAACGGTTAACCGGGTAACCGTAAAAGCCTCTTTTGTGTGCAGCCCAACACCCTTTCAAAGTGGCCCAAAACCCATCCTAACCCCCTCCATGCTCTCGGTCGTTCGATCACGATCGTGTGGGCGATAACCGTTACTCATTTGGACACTCCTACCTCCTTCTATCTGTAAATAGGTGCTCCTCCCCGATTTTTCGCGCAGATGAAACCCTAGCAACTTCCCACTCCGCCGCCGGACGTGTCCGCCCGCGCCGGACGGGTCCACCGGCCGCGTCACCCCTACGAATCAGGGAGCGCCGTGTCAGCTCCGCCGCCACCCGAGCCAACCGCGGGGCGCCACGTCGCCCCCGCGCTCACGCCCACTTCGCCGCACCCGCGCCGGCCCGCCGAAGCCGCCGTGGGCCCTCCCGACCCATCCGGCCGCACCCGGGCCGCCTCGCCCCCGCGTGCCTCCACGCCTCCGCCACCACTGGCGCGCCACCTCGCCACCTCGCCACCGACCGCGCCCCGCCCCGCCGCCGGTCGCCCCGACCACCGCCACTCGCCCCCGCGCCGCTGGCCACTGGATCTGGCAAGCCCGTGGCCAGATCCAGTCGCCCCGTCCCCGCCGGCGCGCCAACTCGACCGCCGCTCCTCGCCGGCCGCCGCCACCGCCTTCCTCCGCCGGCCACCCCGAGCTCCTGCGCCGGCCCCGCGCCTCCTCGCCGCCCCGCGCCGGATCCGGCGAGATCCGACCGGAGGAGGTCTCCCCGGCCCCGGATCCGCCTCCCCGACGTCTTCCCCGTCCTCTCCGGCAGCTACTCCGGCGAGAACCCCGGCCATCCTCGATCCCCGTGCGAACGAGGTTGACCCCGAAAATCCCTAAGTCCCCGTAATTTTGCATATTCTGGTGCCCCCTTTAACCTGCCATAACTTTGTGCATACTGCTCCGCTTCATGCGTGTAAAATGTCAAATTGTTCGCCTCGATGAGTACTTCATTTCATTCCATTGCATCATGTTCATTTGAGTCCATCTTGATGCCTGAATCATCGTTGCAAAAGTGCTATGTGATGTTAACCTGCTGAAATTGTTATAACTTGCTCATTTGTCATTTTTCCATGTTTGATGTGTGCATCCTATGAGGTTGATGTCTACATGTGTTTTGATCTACATCATGCCATCTTTACAGAGGTGCCATCCATGTATTTTTGTGAGTCTTGTACTGAGTGCATCAAGCTTGTTAAGTAGGGTACTTGATGTTGCTGTTTTGCTAGGCTGAATCTGTTATTTCGTGATGCTATGTAAACCTACTGCTACAAGTCATTCCATGCATAATCTGGAGATGTTCACTAAGGATGATTTGTTATACATGTCATGCTCTATCCATCCATGCCCCTTGTTGCATTTATAGCTTGATGTAACTTGTTGTAATCTTGCTCTCAACTTGCTAAATAATGTTGCTGTCAGCCTGTTAACATGAAGTTCCATGTTGCCATGATTGTTGCTAGTGATCCATTAACCCTATGAACTTGCTCTTGCCATGTATAGCTGCTTATACATGTATTCTTTCTGTCGGTTGCCTTGCCATGCCATGTATTGCTCTGTGGTGAGTGGTTCAAGCTCACCAACATGCCTACTTATCGTTGTTCCTGCCATGTTTGAATCTGTCATAATTTGCCATGTTTACATGGGTGCCATCATATTTTTTGTGCCCTTTTGGCTCATGGTCAGTAAGGGACTTTTGTTCTATGCAATTAGTAGATTCATGCCATGCCTTTGTTTGCCATGTTAAGTTACTGTAACATGTTGTTTGATAGCTCTAAACATTGCAACCTGATGTTATTTCTGTTAAGCCTGTAAACTGTTACTATTTGCAATCTTGACATGTCCTTTTGAGCATGTTCTAGTATTTTCTGGAGATAGCTCAGTGTTCATGTTTTGTCGTGCTTTACCTGTACTTCATGCCCATGCCTTTTGTTCTTACTTGGGATGATGTAGCGTGTTGTTTTGGTGCTTGAAATATGCCTAGTTGTTGTTTTGGACAGATTGTTGTCATATCTTGTATAGAGTGTATGTGTTGAACCGTTGCTCCGTTTTGAGTGTGCTCTATATGAAACTTGCTTAGAATTGCATGTAGTTTCATATTATCATGTTGCATCCTTGTTTTGAGGTGTTTTCTTGATGTTTGTATGCATTTTGCATCAATGCCATGCTTAACTTGTTTTGCTCATATCTTCTAGGCCGTAGCTCCGAATTAAATGAACTTTATATGTAACTTGACTAGAATTTCGTGTAGATCATTTTGGTGCATCTTAACTTGCTATTTAGCAACTTTAACATAAGGTTTATTCAGTTCTGGGCCCATTTCTAAATTTGCATATGAGGACTTACCGGAATTGTTATATGTTATTTCCGGCCTCATTTAAACTTGCTTTGATATGTTGTTCTTGTTTGCATCATCTCTTGCCATGAGTAGCTTCATGTAGCTTTGTCATGAATCATGCTTGAGTGTGCATCATGCCTTGTTCATGTGTGGTGTGTTTACTATGTTGTGTGCTTCTTCTCGATAGTTCTCGTTTCGTTGCGATCGTGAGGATTCATTCGTCTATGCTTAGTTCGTCTTCGTGGCTTCATCTTCTTCATGGACTCGTTCTTCATCCTTGCGGGATTTCAGGCAAGATGACCGCTACCCTGGATCTCACTACTATCATTGCTATGTTAGTTGCTTCGTTCTATCGCTTTGCTGCGCTACCTATCATTTGCTCTTCAAGCCTCCCAATTTGCCATGTCAGCCTCTAACCTTTTGCACCCTTCCTAGCAAACCATTGCTTGGCTATGTTACCGCTTTGCTCAGCCCCTCTTATAGCATTGTTAGTTGCAGGTGAAGTTGAAGATTGCTCCATGGTGGACAGGATTATGTTGGGATATCACAATATCTCTTATTTAATTAATGCATCTATATACTTGGTAAAGGGTGGAAGACTCGGCCTTATGCCTGGTGTTTTGTTCCACTCTTGCCGCCCTAGTTTTTGTCATACCGGTGTTATGTTCCCGTATTTTGTGTTCCTTACACGGTTGGGTGATTTATGGGACCCCCTAGACAGTTCGCTTTGAATAAAACTCCTCCAGCAAGGCCCAACCTTGGTTTTACCATTTGCGTCACCTAGCCCTTTTTCCCTTGGGTTTCCGGAGCCCGAGGGTCATCTTTATTTTTACCCCCCCCCCCCCCCGGGGCCAGTGCTCCTCCGAGTGTTGGTCCAACCTGAGCGATGTTCGGCGCCCCCTGGGCAACTAGGGTCTATGCCAACCCGACGTCTTGCTCATCCGGTGTGCCCTGAGAACGAGATATGTGCAGCTCCTATCGGGATTTGTTGGCACAGCGGGCGGTCTTGCTGGTCTTGTTTTACCATTGTCGAAATGTCTTGTAAACCGGGATTCCGAGACTGATCGGGTCTTCCTAGGAGAAGGAATATCCTTCGTTGATCGCGAGAGCTTATCATGGGCTAAGTTGGGACACCCCTGCAGGGTATTATCTTTCAAAAGTCGTTCCCGCGGTTATGTGGCAGATGGGAATTTGTTAATGTCCGGTTGTAGATAACTTGACACCAGATTCGAATTAAAACGCATCAACCGCGTGTGTAGCCGTGATGGTCTCTTCTCGGTGGAGTCCAGGAAGTGAACACGGTTTCTGTGTTATGGTTGACGTAAGTAGGAGTTCAGGATCACCTCTTGATCATTGCTAGCTTCACGACCGTTCCGTTTGCTCTCTTCTCGCTCTTATTTGTGTATGTTAGCCACCATATATGCTTAGTCGATGCTGCAACCTCACCACTTTACCCCTTCCTTTCCCTTTAAGCTTTGCTAGTCTTGACACCCATGGTAATGGGATTGCTGAGTCCTCGTGGCTCGCAGATTACTACAACAACAGTTGCAGGTACAGGTTATGCGATGATCTTAACGCGAGAGCGATGTTTGCTTGTTTGGAGTTCTTCTTCTGCTTCTTCTTCGATCAGGGGATAGGTTCCAGGTCGGCAGCCTGGGCTAGCAGGGTGGATGTCGTTTGAGTTTCTGTTTGTGTTTCATCTGTAGTCGGATGTTGATCTCATGTATGATGTATTGTTGTATTCGTGTGGCATTGTATGCCTCTTGTATGTATCCCCGTCTATTATGTAATGTTGATGTAATGATATCCACCTTGCAAAAGCATTTCAATATGTGGTTCTATCCTTGGTGGGACCTTCGAGTCTATTTAGGATAGTATCGCATATTGGGCGTGACAAGTTGGTATCAGAGCCTCGACCGACCCTAGGAGCCCCCCTTGATTGATCGTGTAGTTTGGTCGCTGTCGAGTCTAGAAGAAAACTTTTTCGGAGTCTAGTTATATCAGAGAGTAGGAATTCTTTTTGCTCCTCTGACCCTTCGTTGCTCTGGTCAGGAATCTTGAGGTAGGTGTTTTGAACTACTCCTCTTCCCTTCAAATTTTTCTTTAGGATCACGCAGTTGGTTTTTTGATCGTTGGTTCTCGGCTCTTTTCATCCGGTGCATTTCTCGTCAAGTTGACTCGAGCCTCTTCATCTTTGAGTTCAATCCTCAGTTGTTTTCTTTTCCCACCCGCCCACCTCTTTTTCTTCTCGGAACTGGAATCGGTAATCGAGTATCCATTCTACTCATGCGAAGTCTTTGCTTTCTTTCCTCAATGAATTCAACCGATGTTTTTCTCTTCAAGTTATTCGTTGGTTCTACCTTCCAAGTTGCCTTTGTTTTCCCGCCCTCCCACCCTTTTTCTTCCCGGAATATGAATCTCTTTCGACCATCAACTTCATTCGTGCGGAACCCCTTCAGTCTTTCATCTATTGTTTCAACCGGATATTTCTTGTCTAGTTCGTCATTCTTCATCTCTTTCTTTTCCGGTGGATTTCAATTCAAGTTTTTTGGGTTGATCATATTTTTTTCCTTGGATCAAGTGTTCCCCTTGCTCGTTTGCCTCTCACCATTTAATCGTTCTGGAGTGCTGAAGACATCTCATGAGATTCAGTTATGTTCCAATTAATTCGAGGTTGTCACCTCATTCAAATATTTCAATTGTTCCAATGCATCATCTATCTGTTCAACAATCCTTTTTCAACAGTGTTTCTTTTTAGTGGGCCCTAACCCACAGGTCTTTTCCCAGGATCTTACCTGACTCTTCTAATTATTCCGGAGCTATTCCGTATTCTTTTCAAGTGTGACGTAAGAATGAATTTCATCTATCAGATGCCTTTCCAAGATCGATTTCAAATCATTTCATTGTTGGCTCAACCTCTTCGCTTTTCATTCTCCCGGAGTACCTCAGTAATTTTGGTGGTGTTTCTCGTCGTCATTTGAAGACCGAAGAAGAGTTTTTTCTCTAAATCTTGTCCGTTCTCTCGAAGATTCGTGGTTCTAGCTTCAGGTTATCTTCCATTTGAAAGATATTCTTTTCTTAACCATCCAGAGTATGTCAGGAGTTGATTTCTGTTTCTTTTCACCGGAGGCCATCATTCCAGAAAAATTATTCATCCTCACATTTCAGCTACCGTTATCCAATTATCCCGGTGCTTCGTTGAAGTATTCCTCAATCAGTTAATGATCCCTTTGTTCTTTTGCATCTAAATCCCCTCAAGCATATTTGTTCTTCTAATTCTTCCCGGTGATTCATTCTTTTCCATCAGTCATTTTCGAATTCTTACGGTGATTCGTTCAAGATTCTTTTTCCTTGATTATCATTTTAATCCTTTTCGTTCTTTTCAATCCTACCGGTGGTTCATGAAGACATTCTCAAGTTTGCGATATGTCACTTCTCAATCCCTCAAGAAGAATAAGTAGTATGCCAAATCCGTTGCTTGTCATCAATTTAAATTGCTGAAGGATACGCATAACGTAAATCTTATTCTTATTTCATCCAAGTGAGTAATCCCTTCCTTCGGAGTTTATTCTTGATGAACAAATTCTAGTTCCAAGTGTTTTCATATTTTCTTTTCTGGAGTTCAAATTTCCTCGACCATCTCGTCGGAACCTCCATCTAAATCATCGCAATGCTCATCTTATTCTTTCATCCTTCATTCTATCTCATCATCCTTTTCGTTACCGGAGTTCTTCATGGTGGTTCGTCATGATTTAATTCATTCTTCAAGTGTTCATCAAGATTCTTGTTCAAGGAGTTCTAGTATCTTTTGTTCTTGCATCTCGAGGTGAAATTAAATCTCTGTATTCTTTTGAAGTGGAGTTTTGCATTTCTTCGTTCTTCTCAGCTATCCAATCGTTTCCGTTTGTGGTCGGTTATCACCTTATGATCTTGAGATGTTACCTATAAGACCACAACAAGCTTATTCGTTCGTTGTTGATTTTCTCAACAACTCCGTTCAATCTTTTCTTCTAAGGTTGCTTTCTATTTCATTCGTGGTAAAGGTGTCGTTTTCTTCTCCGTTCTTTTCAATCAACTCCTTCAATTCTTTCCGGAGGTTTTGTGTCATGTCTTTGTCAAGTATCATTCCATCCTATCAAGCTCGTGTTCTAATCCTTCCATTTTTCAGCCAGAGTGCTGCCTAAATCCTTTCAGCCGTATTCGTTTCTTATCTCGCTCTAACAGGAGTGGTTTCATAGTCTATTTGATTCCGTGAGCTTTCGATTCTCGTCATTCTCATCGTTCCTCTCTTCTTCTCGAGTGCTCTCGATTCTTTGCTTCTTCTCTTGAGTTCTTGTTTCGCCTCATCCCTTTTTCCCTTCCGTCTCGGTCCTAAGATCTCGGGACGAGATCTCTTGTTAGTGGAGGAGTGTTGTAACGCCCCGGATTCGATGCGCCAGGTATCCGCCAGTTATTCGCCGTCCTTGCCATGTCCTGTGCTTGCGTGTTGCATTTTGCAATATCATCATCTGCATTTCATATCATGTCATCATGTGCATCGCATTGGCATACGTGTTTGTCTCATGCATCCGAGCATTTTCCCCATTGTCCGTTTTGCAATCCGGCGCTCCTATGTCCTCCGGCGTCCCCCTTTTGTCTCTTGTTGTGAGCGGGTGTTAAACATTCTCGGAATGGACCGTGATTCGCCAAGCGGCCTTGGTATACCACCGGTAGACCGCCTGTCAAGTTTCGTGTCATTTGGAGGTCGTTTGATACTCCAACGGTTAACCAGGTAACCGTAAAAGCCTCTTTTGTGTGCAGCCCAACACCCTTTCAAAGTGGCCCAAAACCCAACCTAACCCCCTCCATGCTCTCGTTCGTTCTATCATGATCGTGTGGGCGAAAACCGCTCCTCATTTGGACACTCCTACCTCCTTCTATCTATAAATAGGTGCTCCTCCCCGATTTTTCGCGCAGATGAAACCCTAGCAACTTCCCACTCCGCCGCCGGACGTGTCCGCCCGCGCCGGACGTGTCCTCCCGCGCCGGACGCGTCCACCGGCCGCGTCACCCCGATGAATCAGGGAGCGCCGCGTCAGCTCCGCCACCGCCCGAGCCAACCGCAGGGTGCCACGTCGCCCCCGCGCCCGCGCCCACTTCGCCGCACCCGCGTCGGCCCGCCGAAGCCCGCCGTGGGCCCTCCCGGCCCATCCGACCGCACCTGGGCCGCCTCGCCCCCGCGTGCCTTCGCGCCTCCGCCACCGCCGGCACGCCACCTCGCCGCCGACCGCGCCCCGCCCGCCGCCGGTCGCCCCGACCACCGCCACTCGCCCCCGCGCCGCTGGCCACTGGATCTGGCAAGCCCGTGGCCGGATCCAGTCGTCCTGTCCCCGCCGGTGCGCCACCTCGACCACCGCTCCTCGCCGGCCGCCGCCGCCACCTTCCTCCGCCGGCCACCCCGAGCTCCTGTGCTGGCCCCGCGCCTCCTCGCCGCCCCGCGCCGGATCCGGCGAGATCCGGCCGGAGGAGGTCTCCCCGGCCCTCCGCCTCCACGACCTCTTCCCCGTCCTCTCCGGCAGCTACTCCGGCGAGAACCCCGGCCATCCTCGATCCCCGTGCGAACGAGGTTGACCCCGAAAATCCCTAAGTCCCCGTAATTTTGCATATTCTCGTGCCCCTTTTGACCTGCCATAACTTGCTGCATACTGCTCCATTTCATGCGTGTAATATGTCAAATTGTTCGTCTCGACGAGTACTTCATTTTATTCCATTGCATCATGTTCATTTGAGTCCATCTTGATGCCTGAATCATCGTTGCAAGAGTGCTATGTGATGTTAACCTACTGAAATTGTTATAACTTGCTCATTTGTCATTTTTCCATGTTTGATGTGTGCATCCTATGAGGTTGATGTCTACATGTGTTTTGATCTACATCATGTCATCTTTACATAGGTGCCATCCATGTATTTTTGTGAGTCTTGTACTGAGTGCATCAAGCTTGTTAAGTAGGGTACTTGCTGTTGCTATTTTGCTAGGCTGAATCTGTTATTTCGTGATGCTATGTAAACCTACTGCTACAAGTCATTCCATGCATAATCTGGAGATGTTCACTAAGGATGATTTGTTATAAATGTCATGCTATATCCATCCATGCCCCTGGTTGCATTTATAGCTTGATGTAACTTGTTGTAATCTTGCTCTCAACTTGCTAAATAGTGTTGTTGTCAGCCTGTTAACATGAAGTTCCATGTTGCCATGATTGTTGCTAGTGATCCATGAACCCTATGAACTTGCTCTTGCCATGTATAGCTTCTTTATACATGTATTCTTTCTGTAGGTTGCCTTGCCATGCCATGTATTGCTCTGTGGTGAGTGGTTCAAGCTCACCAACATGCCTACTTATCGTTGTTCCTGCCATGTTTGAATCTGTCATATAATTTGCCATGTTTACATGGGTGCCATCATATTTTCTGTGCCCTTTTGGCTCATGGTCAGTAAGGGACTTTTATTCTATGCAATTAGTAGATTCATGCCATGCCTTTGTTTGCCATGTTAAGTTCCTGTAACATGTTGTTTGATAGCTCTAAACATTGCAACCTGATGTTATTTCTGTTAAGCCTGTAAACTGTTACTATTTGCAATCTTGCCATGTCCTTTTGAGCATGTTCTAGTATTTTCTGGAGATAGCTCAGTGTTCATGTTTTGTCATGCTTTACCTGTACTTCATGCACATGCCTTTTGTTCTTACGTTGGGATGATGTAGCATGTTGTTTTGGTGCTTGCAATATGCCTAGTTGCTGTTTTGGACAGATTCTTGTCATATCTTGTATAGAGTGTATGTGTTGAACCGTTGCTCCGTTTTGAGTGTGCTCTATATGAAACTTGCTTAGAATTGCATGTAGTTTCATATTATCATGTTGCATACTTGTTTTGAGGTGTTTGCTTGATGTTTGTATGCATTTAGCATCAATGCCATGCTTAACTTGTTTTGCTCATATCTTTTAGGCCGTAGCTCCGAATTAAATGAACTTTATATGTAACTTGGCTAGAATTTTATGTAGATAATTTTGGTGCATCTTAACTTGCTGTTTAACAACTTGAATATAAGGTTTATTCAGTGTTGTACCAAGGTTGGGCCTTGCTAGGGGAGTTTTATTCAAAGCGAACTGTCAAGGGGGTCCCATAAATCACCCAACCGCGTAAGGAACGCAAAATCCAGGAACATAACACCGGTATGACGGAAACTAGGGCAGCAAGAGTGGAACAAAACACTAGGCATAAGGCCGAGCCTTCCACCCTTTACCAAATATATAGATGCATTAATTAAATAAGAGATATTGTGATATCCCAACAAAATCTTGTCCACCATGGAGCAATCTTCAACTTCACCTGCAACTAACAACGCTATAAGAGGAGCTGAGCAAAGTGGTAACATAGCCAAGCAACGGTTTGCTAGGAAGGGTGTCAAAGGTTAGAGGTTCATGGCAATTTGGGAGGCTTGATAGAACAAGGGATAGGTAGCGCAACAAAGCGATAGAACGAAGCAACTAGCATAGCAATGATAGTAGTGAGATCTAGGGTAGCGGTCATCTTGCCTGAAATCCCACAAGGAAGAAGAACGAGTCCATGAAGAAGATGAAGCCACGAAGACGAACCAAGCGTAGACGAACGAATCCTCACGATCGCAACGAAACGGGAACTATCGAGAAGAAGCACACAACATAGTAAACACACTACACATAGACAAGACATGATGCACAACAAGCATGATGCATGACAAAGGCTACATGAAGCTACTCATGGCAAGATATGATGCAAACAAGAGCAACACATCAAGGCAAGTTTAAATGAGGCCGGAAACAACATATAACAATTCCGGTAAGTCCTCATATGCAAGTTTCAAAGTTGGTGCAGAACTGAATAAACCTTATGTTCAAGTTGTTAAACAGCAAGTTAAAGAGCACCAAGAGGATCTACCGAAATTCTAGTCAAGTTACTTATAAAGTTCATTTAGTTCGGAGCTACGGCCTAGAAGATATGAGTAAAACAAGTTCAACATGGCATTGATGCAAAATGCATACAAACATCAAGCAAACACACCAAAACAAGGATGCAACATGGTAATATGAAACTACATGCAAAATCAAGCAAGTTTCATATAGAGCACACTCAAAACGGAGCAATGGTGCAACACATACACTATACAAGTTTAAAGGACAAGCTGTCCAAAATAGCAACTAGGCATATAGCAAGCATCAAAACAACATGCTACAGCACCCCAACATAAGAACAAAAGGCATGGGCATGAAGTAAAGGTAAAGCATGAAAAAATATGAACACTGAGCTATCTCCAGAAATCACTAGAACATGCTCAAAAGGAAATGGCAAGATTGCAAATAATAACAGTTTCAGTCATTAGCAGAAATAACATCAGGTTGCAATATTTAGAGCTATCAAACAACATGTTACAGGAACTTATCATGGCAAACAAAGGCATGGCATGAATCTACTAATTGCATATAACAAAAGTCCCTTAATGACCATGAGCCAAATAGGAACAGAAGATATGATGGCGCCCATGTAAACATGGCAAGTTATATGACAGATTCATACATGGCAGAAACAGCAATAAGTAGGCATGTTGGTGAGTTTGAACCACTCACCATAAAACAATACATGGCATGGCAAGGGGATAAATAGTAAGAAGACATGTTTATGAAGCTAAGCATGGCAAGACCAAGTTCATAGGGTGCATGGATCACCAACAACAATCATGGCAACATTGAACTTCATGTTAACTGGCTGACAGCAACATTATTAGCAAGTTGAGAGCAAGATTACAACAAGTTACAGCAAGCTATAAATGCAATCAGGGGCATGGATGGATAGAGCATGACATGTATAACAAATCATCCTTAGTGAACATCTCCAGATTATGCATGGAATAACTTGTAGCAGTAGGTTTACATAGCATCACGAAATAACAGATTCAGCCTAGCAAAACAGCAACAGCAAGTACCCTACTTAACAAGCTTGATGCACTCACTACACAACTCACAAAAATACATGGATAGCACCTCTGTAAAGATGGCATGACATAGTACAAAACTCATGTAGGACTCATGCTCATAGGATGCACACATCAAACATGGCAAAAATGACAAATGAGCATGTTCTGTTAACAGACAGCAGACAACATTATATAGCACTCTTGCAACGATGATTCGGGCATCAAAATGAGCTCAAATGAACATGATGCAATGTAATGAAATGAAGTACTCATCGAGTCGAACAATTTGACATATTACACGCACGAAACGGAGCAGTATGCAGCAAGTTATGATGCGATGAACATGGGCACAAAATGCAAAATTATAGGGGACTTAGCAGAAAGCGACCTCGAGGGGGGAAAAGTCAACGGCAGCGGGGTGGCCGGAATCTTGCCGGAGATGACGGCCGAAGTTCGCGGGGGAGCTCGAGGAGGCGGCCCCGGCCCGGATCTGGCCGGATCCGGCCGGTGGCAAGCTGGCACGGCGGCGGAGGGGGGGCGGCGAGATCCGCGGCGGCGGCAGGGCGGCTCGAAGGCGAGGCGGCGCTGGGTGCCTCAGAGCTGGGCGACGACGGCGGGGTCGGCGGCGGCCGGGGCGGCTCCGGGCGCGGGGACGGAGGGGTGGCGAGGCAACGCGCCGACGAGGCGCGGCGGCGGCGCGGGATCCGGCCGGGGAGGTGGAGGCGGATCCGGGTGGCGCGGGGCACGGCCGGCGGCGGCGGCCGACCGGCCGGGAGGGCCTGCCGCGGGCTTCGCAGGGCCGCGGCGGAGGGAGGAGAGAGAGGGTGCGGGCGCGGGTGAGGTGGCGAAGCCGGATTGGCTGCGGACGGCGGCGGGGTGACGTGGCGACGCCCGATTCGCCGGGGTGAGGTGGAGGCTGGACGTGTCCGGCCGTCGGCGGACATGTCCGGCGGCGCGAGGATGAAGATGGCTAGGGTTTGCACCGCGAATTTGGAAGGGGGAGGCATATATATAGGTAGAGGGAGCTAGGAGAGTCCAAATGAGGTGCGGTTTTCGCCCACACGATCGTGATCGAACGACCGAGAGCATGGATGGGAGTTTGCTGGGTTTTGGGCCACTTTAAAGGGGTGTTGGGCTGCAAAGAGAAAGGGGCTTCTACGGTTACCCGGTTAACCGTTGGAGTATCAAACGACCTCCAAATGGCACGAAACTTGACAGGCGGTCTACCGGTGCTATACCAAGGCCTCTTGGCAAACCTCGGGCCATTCCGAGAAAGTTTAACACCCGCACATGAAAAGAGGTAAAAGGGGGCGCCGGAGGACATAGGAGTGCCGGATTGCAAAACGGACAACGGGGAAAAAGCTCGGATGCATGAGACAAACATGTATGCAAAATGAGATGCACATGATGACATGGCAAAATACAACACGCAAGCAAATGACATGGCAACAACGGCGAATAACTGGCAGACACCTGGCGCATCGAATCCGGGGCGTTACACCATTCTTCTTTAATAGTACTACAATATGATACACACGCTCATGCATATTTTAGTGGAAAAAAAGACCATGATACCGTGCACCAATGCCACCGTGTGCCTACTTTGGTGTTGTGTGTTGCTTCTCAATATGTAAACCGGGAGAGATTGAGAGATGGATGTGTTATGACTTGTGAATGTTGTTGTAGATTGTTGTGAATTTTGCACTGCTTACATGCTAGTGCGCACCAAATTCTTTGTTGTTTCTCATGTATGAATGAATATTGTTATTGTGTTGTTGTACATTGTTGTCACAAAAAACCAATGGTTGTCTAATCGCCAGCCTCCTCTAGCCGGAGTCGGTGGGAGCTACCGTGTTGCCGCCTCACTCTCTCCTCAACCTCCCCACCGCGGTGCTGGCCCTCTAACCCCCTGCCCCCTCCCCCAATGTACAATACCAACGACCACCCTGCACCCCCGACCCACACCAGTCAAGTTTCTGACACGCTCCCGCCTTCGACTCTGCAGCATCACCGGCCCCCGCTCGTTGACAGCTCGCACTTGCCATGGAGTCCACGGCTTCCCCGTCCCGTGCTCATGGCGAAGCAGAAAAAAGTGACCGGCACAGAATTTGTTTTCAAGTGCTTGATGTTTAGCGAATGCGGAAATATAATGGCTTAGGGTCCTAGGATTTAGAATTAACGGAGTCAATATATCATCATAACTACACTACAAAATTACAGCCAAGAAACCGTCTATATATCAACCAAAGGATCCTCATAGTGCACTTAAGCCTATATTTAATTAGTCATCATAGCAATACCTAAGTAGTTGCTATATCTTGTTGTTTTTAGTCTATACAATTCAAACAATGCATAATATGGTTCATGCCACCTGTGCTTACCATGCTGTACTCCTGACGAACGGTAAGACAGAGATGAACCGAGTACCAACATTGACAGTACTCTTGCATTAGTATTCAGACATTATTTCTCAATAAAGGGTACTTTATCAACTCATAATGCCATATGAAGCGGATATAAAACAAAACAAGCTCACACCCAGGCTCTATACAACTAGTAGGATGCATGCAACCAAAGTATTCAGATATTTGTATCAGCCGGCCCTTGCAATTTTCCTCATGTCGTTCTGTAGTTCGTTGACAGATATACGCGGCAGCTCACGCTTTCGGTCTAGTATGTTTGTGGAGAGCAAAGGGAGAAGAACAGCAAAACCAGCATGAAAGGTTGGGCTAATTACATCCCAAATAGAAGGATTCGTGATAACTGTACGCCACTGTATAATCAGATACAAAATCTAATCATCAACAAGATTACAATTTATGTGAGTCACCTATTCATGTAATTACATCCCTCCTCCCAAGAATCCCACACATTCAGCGTGTCGATGCCGCGGCATCAACTTAGAAACTTTGCCTGCCAGAAACAAGATGGTATCTAGGAGGACATACAACATGCTGCCTTGGCCGGAGGGGCCGGCTCCTGGCCAGGGATGATAACTTTCGTTCCTTTCAGCAAGCTCGAGTTCCCGCCGGAGTTAGCCTCGTCGTTGGCGACAAGGTTTTTCTTGCTGACAGTGCGGTATATCTCCTCGAGGCCTGTCATGAAGGCCCTCTCCACATTGGTGGCCTCGAGAGCGGACGTCTCCATGAAGAAGAGGCTCTCGCGCTCGGCGAACTCCTTGGCATCCTCCGTCGGGACAGCCCGGAGCGAGCCCAGGTCCGATTTGTTCCCGATGAGCATGATAACGATGTTCTTGTCAGCATGGCTTCGCAATTCCTCAAGCCACCGCGCCATATGATCGAAGGACTGGCGCTTGGTCATGTCATATACTAGCATAGCTCCTACTGCGCCTCTGTAGTAGGCACTTGTTACTGCTCTGTACCTGTTACCACGTTCAGTGCAGCTGGTTTAGGTGCTGTGAACAATCAAATAAGCAAGCAAGCTGGGGTAGGCTAGTATTACTGTTACCATTCATTTGCAACACCAATCTGTACAGTTCAGTTGCAAAATTAACAAAATATTCATCAACAAACTGCTAGTTATTACTCTTAGGTGCCAAAAGACATTACTATTAGGTACCATAAGCTGATGCTGGGACTTATTGTCTAAGCTGCTTAATGTGCTATACTTCTGTGTTTTACTGCTGCGAAGTTGGTTAAAGTCTGCTGCGAAGTTGGTTAAAGTTTTTCGGCAGATTCTAATCTTACCCCTAACTGAAAATACACAACTATATATGATAATAGGTAACTGTAATTCCTGATAGGTGTCAAAATGTAAGGCATGCTATTCTGATGTAACCGTCTGATCTTACATTATGGTCAAACAAACATCAAATTTGTTACCATGGAAACATTAGCGTTGTTGTAAACGAACATGCTTAACATCTGTAGTATGTCAATTCTAAACACAATTTTCGGTTGAGGACACGTCACCAGAGCAGGGAGACAACGAATAATAATTCCCTTTTAAAGCAGACAGTGTATCAATTCCATCATAATTGCATGACAGAGCAACAATAAGGCCATTTCTCCACAGACAATAATTTCCTTTTGAAGCAGCAGACAGTGTATCAATTCCATCATAATTGCATGACAGAGCAACAATAAGGCCATTTCTCCACAGACAATAATTTCCTTTTGAAGCAGCAGACAGTGTATCAATTCCATCATAATTGCAGAGACAGAGCAAGTAATAAGGCCATTTCTCCACGGACAATGACAAATCCAATCCATCACTATTCCACTCACCAATCCTCATTCATTCATAACCATAACTAGGGAACAGACAAGAAGATAAGATAAAACGCTCGAGGCCGTGACGGTGGGTTTAGGGTTTGATGAGTGATTTACGTACCTCTCTTGCCCCGCGGTGTCCCAGATCTGGGCCTTGACGGTGCGGTTGTCGATCTGGAGGGTCTTGGTCTGGAACTCGACGCCGATGGTGGCCTTGGAGTCGAGGCTGAACTCGTTGCGCGCGAACCGGGCCAGCAGCTGCGACTTGCCGACGGCGGAGTCGCCGATGAGCACCACCTTGAACACGTAGTCGATCTTCTGCCCCATCTCCCCGTAGCCGCCGCCACGAGACATCTCCCTCCCTCTCTCTCTCTCTCTCTCGGCTCTTAATCTCCCTGCCTCAACAACCAAGACCAGACCAGCAGGACCTCCTCCCAGGATCCCGGCGCCGGTCAAGACGCGGCGGAAGGGCGATCCGTCCCGTCCCCTTTCTCCTTCTTCCTGGCTACTGAAACCGCAGGACTGTCTGTTGCATCAAGAACGCGGAAGGCGGAGGGAGTGCTTGCGATTTAGGAGAAGGGCGAGGGGAGCAAGTGGTGGGTGGGATTTGGCGAAGCGCTGATTTGTTATTTGGAGAAGAAGAAGAAGATGATGGTGGTGGTGGCGGCGGCGATGATGATGATGAATTGGTTTGGTTTGGTTTGTTTAGTGTTAAAAAATTAGGGAGGAGCAGCAGTGTTGTGTTGAAGCGATCAACAGGAAAGCGGGCATGCACATGAGGTGGAAAATCAGCTGCCAAGACGTGCTCAACCGTCAACGGCCCCGCCAGCCACACCAGATGTGCTAAAATGTACCGGTGCTGTTATATATATATATATATATATATATATATATATATATATATATATATATATATATATATATATATATATATATATATATATATATAATGTACCGGTGCAGCGGTGCTGTTGCCTTCTCTCCTGTGCCACAAACAGTGCTTTTCTTTTTGGTAAAAAAAAAACGGTGCTTGTTCTCGGGAGAAATTGACCATGACAGTATAGCACACGTATCATCCGACTGCAAAAAAACGTTGCGAACGAGCTTATAACGCATTAAAATACTTTTACGACGTCCCAAGTCCTCGATCGCCCTGCACGACTCGGCACTTGGGCAGCGGTTCTGGTTTTCGTTCGGCGAAATCCCACGTGCTACACTTGTTGCTTCATTCGACACTCATCGTTGTGGACAATGCAGCAGGGTGGCTTTCGGTGCCTGCTGGTGCTGCCGCAGCGAGGCAAGGAAAAGCTTCGAGGCGGCCAACAGCAACGGCGCCATGATCAACGACACTCTTCGTCCGCACGCAACAGCCTTTAATCGAGCAACCAGTTTCCCTTTTGTCCTTCTTCATTGGTTTTGGCTTTTGGAAATGAGGTGGATTATACCATGATAATCCAGCTGCTAATGGTTTTCGTAAATGACCCCTCGTCTATTTTTTTCCATTAAATTTACTTCTACACATATATTGTTTAAAACTTCCTTTGTCACTGGTTCGACAGTTCAAGATTACAAATTTTAGTAAAGCAAATTTTCGAAAGAAAGAAACATTGGCACTTGTTTTCGAACAAGACCTCGCAGAAGCGGATTTGTAGCACCATGGTGCTCCACATCCCTATACGAACATTAAATCAAAAAATACAGAGAAATTTGAAACAAAAAATCCTGAGATTTTGGG
This sequence comes from Triticum aestivum, assembly GCF_018294505.1. Lineage (NCBI taxonomy): Eukaryota > Viridiplantae > Streptophyta > Magnoliopsida > Poales > Poaceae > Triticum > Triticum aestivum. The sequence continues at coordinate 319,436,611 of NC_057807.1, read as the reverse complement.
ATATCAAATCTAGGTTCCCAATCTACTTCCGTATGAAATTTCTTGAAAAAAATACCAGGAAATATATTCGTGGCAAGAAAGACAAAAAATTCTTATGTATAGAAAAAAAACTGTTTGGATGGATTTTTGCTCGGACAGTATTTTCTGGTATTTCTCTCCCTAATAATAAAGCACGGATTAACTTTGTCGGGTTCACCGTCACAATACGTTTCTTTCTGTGGTTTTACGCTTTCAGTTTTTTGAATTTAAAACATATTTGAGGTGGTACTAAATTTTCGTCTGTTTCATACATGTAAGAAAATGGCTCGACCATAACTTCATGCCACAAACCATCTCATCTATCCAATATTCATGTACATGGATATTCTCTACAGTCTACAACCTGTCGGACAATGATTCCTCACATTATTAGTCCCACATCGCTCCTTCAAAACAATTTTCATCAATTTTTATACAGTAGAGAGAGTTGCCCAGAATAGATATGAGCAAGACGCCTAAACAGGATCGGAAATTAAAGGAAAGATGAATTTACGAGGAGTGAATTGTGCACGCTCCAAATTAAGGCAGCTTGATTTCAGGAGGTACTAAAGGAACGCTAAATTTCGGGAGTAAAAAAGGATTTGAGGCTGTCTTGGCTATTTAAATTAAAGGAAGGGTCGAATTCAGAAAGGATGTGCACGCTGCAAATTTAAAGGAAACGACATGACAGATGGATTTGGAATAAAAAGAAATGGGCATAAATTCTAAATTGTGTGCACGTACTATTCCTGTCTATGCTATAGATTTGGTTTAATAGTCCCTTTTCTTGCTACGTATTATATGCCAGCATATGCATCTTCTCTTATGCATGCATATGTATGTGCATGTGTTTGTTCGTATTTATTTTGTGATTTTAAAATTTCAAGAAGGCATAACTTCCAATCCGTGTGTCAAAATTCAGATACGTTTTAACAGTTGAAACCCTCGCGACGTGCTCTTCAAAAGTAGATCCTACATGAGGATGTTTCGATGAACTAGTCTTCCTGCCAACTAAACGTCAATGTGTGTGCGACTAGACTACATTGCCGCGCCAACTGAGCATATATGTGTGTAACTAGTCCTGCCAACTAAATATCAATGTGTGTGCAGCTAGACTACATTGCCGCCTCGATTGCGCATATGTGTGTGTGCAACTAGTGTTCTGTCAACTAAACATCAATGTGTGTGCAACTAGAATACATTACAAGCCAACTGAGCATATGTGTGTGCAACTAGTCTTCCTGCCAACTAAACATCAATGTGTGTGCAACTAGACTACATTACAAGTCAACTAAACATCAATGTGTGTGCAACTAGACTACATTACAAGTCAACTAAACATCAATGTGTGTGCAACTAGACTACACTACAAGCCAACAAAACATCAATGTGTATGCAACTAGACTACATTAAAAGCCAACTAAGCATATGTGTGTGCAATAGTATTTCTGTCAACTAAACATCAATGTATGTGTAACTAGACTACATTACAAGTAGGGAGGATGGTTGCACATCTATGACTAGGTAGTTGGCCACGGCAGTAGACTAGTTGCAAATTAGTTTGTCATGGTTGCTATGTTGCAACCTCATAGAAAGTTGGATTATGCAGCTCTAAAATTTTGTTTTGAAAAAAGTTGCACCATGTAGTACTAAAGTTGCACAACACAGTACTAAAGTTGCACCATATAACTCCAAAGTTCGCATCAAAAAAATTTCATCGAAACATACCCATGCGGGATCTAGTTTTAAAGATCTCGATGTGAGGAGTCCAAAGGTGAAAACGGATCTGAATTCCGATACAAGGTTTGAAAGATATGACTTTTTAAATTTTTGTGAAAGGTTGTTAACTCAGTCACATGCAGAGAGAGAATAGTACTACTTTTCCTTCTAATTATATTCCCTGGTCCATTATTTTAAAGAGCAACAGTCCAAAACCAGTTCAAATAATTCAACACAGATGACACTTGGTCTATGTCTGCGCGGAATCGAGTGGCCAGGAGCCGGCCGCTCGGCTCGCCCAAACAGTGCGTATGCACTTTTTAGATTTTAGGAAAAGAAATTGAGCCTGCACTACGTTTCTTGGGTTCCTGCGTCCACAAACTGTTGGTCATGTGCTAAACACTGATAATGTTGATTGACATAAGGCAGGAAAGGGATAAGATGACAGATGAAGGGATGGTAACGGTGTTCAAGATGCTTAGTTTATCAAAGTCCCTACATGGCATTGTTCTTGTGGGGTCTACATGGCATTGTTCTTTTGATGTCAGATCTCTAGAGTAACCACAAATTTCTCCTTCTTGATAAGAAGTAATCTCATATTTCTCTTTCTTTGCAGAAAGTAACCTCCCTGTGGTAAGATTTTGTTTGCTTTTCCTTGACGGAAAAAATACAACTATTTGGTAATATCAATTTCTTAGTAAGGTAAACCGTCTGCAACATGTCAAATATGTGGATTTATTTCATGTGAACACTGGATGATTTTATTCCCTTTTTGCTAACTTGACATACGACATCTTCACAAAATCATTTCTGGTAGCTTCAATCGAATAGCAGTGCTGCTATGCACACGATGGTTTCAAACGATTTGTGCATGATAGTGCATATCCGTTCGTTCAACTGTATCATCAAAGGGTAGCAGACGGCCATCACTCCCGCCGTGCAGCTGTCGTGCATGCCTTTGTCGTCTGCCAAATAGTTTCGATCGGATAGTTCTCCTAGATTTTTCAGCAATTTCATCTCATCCGGTAGTTTGATAGTTTTTTTTAGACTGGAAACAATCTTATGATATTTATTTCTATTCCAAAAAAGTTAATTTGTGTAGCAGACTGAAAACAATTGGATGTTGATGTAATGGTGGTCTGAGATTATTGAGAGTGAACACATGCGCATGCGTATGGGTGCTTTCTATTGGTACTAACTCCGTAATTAAAACAAGATCTCATCTTCATAAAACTAGCAAAGGTGTAGATGGTAGGAAGAAGAGATGACGTGACTTTTTGAAGTTCACCATCCAATCCAAGCATCATAAAAGATAAGCCTTACTACTCAAAAACCTATTAATAATTTTTAGGGGAATTAGATCATTTATCACACATAAAAATAATTGACCAGTTAGCATCTGACCTAATAAAATTGAGCTAGATATTATTTTCAAAATGGGGTAGTGATGAAATAGAGAGGTGCACATTCGTGAGGTCTTAAGCAATGCTTGCCAGTGATGTGTGATATTGTTTTTCTCCCGTTGCAACGCACGGGCATGTTTTGCTAGTTTACACAAAATTTCACACGGGAATACATTGAAAACCCAAGTTTGATATCTCCAAATTTCAGTTTTTTTTGAATTTTTTGAGTTTCTTTTACATTTAGTATTCATATAGGGGTGTGAAGCACCCAGGAGCTCCTGTGTATTTTCTAGACCTGACTGTTTATATCACTATAGGGTGGTTAAAGTAACAATATCAAGTTTCATTAAAAAGAAAAACCTCAACATCACTCCCCTCAGATGACTTGTCTCTTCAGCAAGTCATCAATACAATTCATCGTAGTGCCCAACAACTCGCAAATTCAGTGCCCAGATTTCATTTCCTTTAGCATTGCATATATAATAGTTACTCCATCCATCTGAGTTTATTGTGTCTTCTGTACTTTGGGTCAAATTTTGACCATCTATGTGACTAATAAAATATAAAATATATGCTATAAAAAGTATACTGTTGACTTTGTATTCAAAAGAGGTTATCACAGTGTAATGTTTGTGACACAGTTTATATTTTAGTAGTTAAATTTATGGTTAAACTTTAACCCAAATATGAGGGTGCCTAATAAACCACGACGGAGGGAGTAGCCACAAAAAACAACCAACAGCAACTACAACCACACACTCGCTTTGCACTAGCCAAAATAAGAAACAGTAATCAACTGAAGGAAGTCCCAGCAGAAAATCCATAATCACAAAGTTACATTGTCCATCAACAGAGGTAGAAATACATCACCATTTGAAACATCAACTTTGGCATAAAACACCGCCGTAGGACACATTCATAGTAGTAGTACTTAAACAAACACTAAAACAGCAAGGCTACTGCAGAACCCCAGGAAGCCCCAAAGCTGTGGCATCCCAAGTTACTTGCTGAATAAATCAACTTCTGGGCTTCTCTGCTGATGAACAAAGCTTTCAATACTGTTAGTCATTTCCCAAAGCAGCAGTTAGTTCTGTGAGCAAAACATTGCAGCAAAATTGGTTTCTTACGTCTCCCCCCGGCTGACCTCCCCTTGTATCAGTAGTATTGTTTCCTTGGGTTGTTCTGCAGGAAATAGCACAACATATATGAGACAAAAGTATATAACAGATCATTCATTAAAGAAGGTCATGGCTTGGCTGGGCAGTATACCAGTGGGTTCGGCCTATGGCGGTAGCCTAGCATCATTCGCTTCTTGTATTGCTCGTAGATGTCATCTTCAGATGACACCTCACCAGGTTGGATAGCACCAACACCAAGGTGGTCCTGTTTCACATCTCCAGCCATAATGGGATCTGCACGGCCACTTCTCTCGCTGCCAAGACCCTCACCTGCACAATAAACTACATTTAGCACCTACAACTGAATTGGGTACAATATCATAGGATTAATTAGGCCACTGAGCGGAAGTGTTCAACAGGGGGAAGGCTAGCGGGAATGCATGCAGACGTAAACTTAACAATTCACCAGCCACCCAAATGGATTATTAGGAATACGGGATTCATTGTTTCATTGGGTTTCTTGTTATAAAAGAGAGTCCAACAGGCCAAGTAAGATCCAATGCCAAACAGGCATTTACTAGAACTGGAACTTTGGTGTTTAGTTTTCAATTTGAAGACTAACCTTCCCTCCAGCCCATCTTAGACAGAAGCTTGTGCCCAATATTATCGGCCTGAATCTTAGCCTTCTCTGCAGCTTCTTTGGTAGCCTTTTGTGCTGCAGCATCATTACAGCGTGCCATGAACTTCTCGAGTTCTTCTTGAGGAATGAAGTCCCCCATGTGGTGTCCCTTCTTAGGAGGACCTGGAAAGAAAGAAAAGATGAATAGCAAATATGAAGTCTCTACAGCCTTCAATCAGAGCGACGAACAATAAATGTGAAAAATGTACCCTACCCTGAATAAGGCATGGAGGTGGTGGCATTTCGTCTTTTGACTGCCTTGGTGGTCTCTTCCGTTCTTCCTGTGCAGCTTTCTTCATGTAGAATTCCATCAATGCTACTGGATCTGAGGGTGCAGACATACTTTGACCACCTGTAATAACATGAGACAGCATCAACCAACTACAATTTAGAAAACAGAAAAAAGGATCGAACTGCTAGATAAAAGACATATCATCTTCTGAAGAAAACTATAATGTAGGATGATAACAGGATATAGAGTTCAGTTGTTCACATAAAGGCACATCATAATATGTCCATTCTATTCATTAGGCTACACTAATACTACAGTACAGAGCATGCCAAAAAACTCAGAGAAGAAAATCAGATGAATTAAGTGACGGAGCAGAACTGCGAACTCAAGAAAACATTACATAACATGCGTACCCAACTTTGGAATAGTGTGGAAGCAATCAAACCAGAGTAGCACGCAAGCTTAAGAAAAGGAAAGTGATCCGCAAAGACACCTCAAGTAACTTACCATGACTAGATGAGCTTCCCTGGGATGAACTACCTTCATATGCCCCATATAAAGCGGAAGCAGGTGTTTGATAGTTAGATCTTTGTTCAAATGAGCTTCTCTGTGCACCAGTATGTGCTATGGAGCTTGCAGTGCTTGAATTAACTGCATTTTACCAAGAAAATATGCCATCAGAACTTGCATAGATGATAAGTGATACCAAAAGTAATGATATTGTCTGTCTGACACGAACCAATTTTTGAAGCCTGAGCATCCTTTGTCTGAGCATGCACCTTTTCCTCTTCAGCAAGCCGAGTCTCATAATATTTGTAGTCTGAACAGTTCTTATCAAACAGAAACCTGCAAATAACCAAAGGTTAAGAGTTTATTATTGCAATACAATTCCGATCTCCAAATTTAATGTAAGCATTTTTTTTTTGTGTTGATAAGCAAAGCTAGGGCCGTCATACTTGAATGGTGAATCTCCAGGATTCTTCTGGCGTGTAATATCCTCAAACTGTCTCCCATTTTTGGCAACAAAGCTTGCTAATTTGTCAGCAACCTGCCTCACTGTCATATCATTTGGTGGTGCTGAGGCTGCATGTCACTTAAGAACTCATTAATATCAAGCGCGTGAACAAGGGAATGCAAATTACTGCAGTAGCAGTAGCGCCATATTTCCAACCCTTTCAATCAACATCCTTCCCAGCCACGTCGATACAGTTAATCTATAAGCTGCAGCCATAAAAAAAACCAAAACCTTCACAACTTTCTGCTGCTAATAGCATTTGGAACATATTACAGGTGCTGAGAACTGATGTCCATATTAGACAAGCTACTAATGTATGGATGGCTAGGCAAAAGCAGATTTTCACTGGTAGTGTGCAATGTAAATTGATTTTATTAGTAGTTAAATAATAGGAGTTGGAGAATATTACAGATGCCGAGGACCGATGTCCATATTTGACAAGCTACTAATTTATGCATAGCTAGGCAAAAGCAGAGTTTCACTGGTGCAATGTAAATTGATTTTATTAGTTAAATAACACCAGTTGGAGCATATTAGATGCTGAGGACTGAAGTCCATATTTGACAAGCTGCTAATTTATGCATGGCTAGGCAAAAGCAGAGTTTCACTGGTGTTGTGCAATGTCAATTGATTTTATTAGTTAAGTTGACAGGTAAGATTTAAATACTATGATGATTAAAATATCAGATAAGCAGTGTATCTTTGTAAGTATTGCAATTCTCAGGTCAAGAGCCAAGAAACAACTGTTTTTTGCACCAACATGTTTAGCTCAGAATAAGTTCATCACATTTGAGACAATCTTGATCACAATTGAACACATGTGCATAGAAGATACAACATTTCTAATGTTCAAAAATATTTGTCAGAATTCGAAGCCCTTAAAGCTACTACCCATGGTAAGGGCATATGATCTCAGAGAGTATTCATAAGAGAGAAATACAGTAATAGCAGCAAATGAAACAAAATGATTACCAACAACCCTAGCTGGGGCAGCAGCTGAGGGAGCATCAATGGACTTGTGCCGCTTCGCATGATCCCCCCTCTCCACACCGGCAACGTCGTCGTCGTCCTCCTCCTCGGCTCCAAACTTGACAGGCACAATGGGGATCTTGTTCTTCTTGAGGCTAAAGGCCAGCTTCCCGCCCGACAAGACCGAGCCGGACTTCTTCACCTCGAGCGGCCTCTTGTTTGCCACAATGACAAGGGGCGTCTTGGGGTTGACAGGCTTGGCCGGCGCAGAGGAGACAGCACCAGTGGTGGTGGCGGGGGCTGCGGGCTTCTCCTTGTCCTGCATCTCCTGCTGCATCTGCTTGAATCTCTCCATGAAGGAGCCGTCGTTGGCGAAGAGGCCCTTATCCATGGCTACACAATCCTTTAAGCTCCAATCAAGACACCGCCATGGTGGTCACACAAAAGGTAACAGGTCTACGGAACATAATCCACCGAAATAAACCCTAGACGCATGCATGCAAGCGATCATCCCTATTTATTTACTTCCGGAAGGATGGGAATCTAGCCTCCCCCTCAGAAAAATTTCAACAAATTTATAAATCTACAAGCAACGACCGGCCGATTCAGCCGAAACTTGGCGTGCAAAAAATGGGGGGAAATTCATCGACGGAGATGCGAGGCCTCGAATCGCTGGATCGGATCGGGCGGGAGGGCGGATGGCAAGGGAGAGTTACCTGATCGAGAGAGACCGGACGGGGGAACCAAACCCTAGAAAGGAATTTGGTGCGATGGGTGGTGGTGGGGAATCGGGGAGGAGAGAGAGAGAATATGACGATGGAATGATGCCGACTCGACTCCGCGTGGGTGGGAGAGGCAGAGACAAGTCGGGTTCCGGGCCCAGGCCGCGGGCCTGCGTCGGCGCAGCCCAGGAGCCCAATTCCTAGGCAGGCCCCGGGGTCCAAAACGCTCCCTCGTCTATAGAAGCAAACCGAAACCGACCGGCCTTCCCCTCTCGCTCTCGCGTCTCTCGGCGGGCGTTTACTCTCCGGCGACGCCAACCTCCCGTCTCCGGCGACCGGCTGCCGCCCCGCCCTCCCTCTCAACCGGCTCGGCGGTGCTCTATAGCCTGCAATGGTGAGTTCCTTTTCCTCCCGACCCTCTTCTTCAGCCTTGCGCACCAGTCGCCGCCGAATTTGGTCGGGGCCGCCGCCGGGTCCCTGAATCGGCTGAACTGGAAGCGAAGTTCCCTCTTGCGCGCGAGGTAGTTGGGTTGTACACCGAGGAGTCTTAGATTGGAGAGGTCGGTACATTTCGGACTGTGAATCTTCCTTCCGGCACTAGGTTTTCCGCTATCACGCTGCCGGCCATCGTATTTAAGGTGCATTTTGCAGCTTACAGCCATATAATTCAGTTTGGCGTAGCATACGTGCTGCCTCGGCAAATCTCAGACTGTCAGTTGCTTGTGGGTCACTGGGTATGCTGCTGGGTGCAGTCGGGGTTTACAATGCCATGGGGCTGTGTTGGTAGTACTACATTCCCTACGACAAATTTGGAATTGTGCTGACCTTTTCTTGTATCTGCAAGCATCTTTATATACTGTAAAATAAATGGATGATGTTTAGCTGATTATTTTCCATATCATGCTTAGTCTAAGAAGAGGGGCCTTTCCTTGGAGGAGAAGCGGGAGCAAATGCTTCAAATATTTTACGAGAGTCAAGACTTCTATCTGGTAAGATCTTCTGTGGAGATTTCGTTGTACTATTCTACCTCAGTATAGCAAGATTAGCTGTTTGCAGTGACTGCTTTTTGTTCAGAAGCAACAAACTCATGGGTTATTTTCTTTCTGGTGCTAATGTGGAAGTTTTAGCTTGAAGATGTACCGACAGGTCTTTTATGTAGTTTAATTATACTTTGGAAAGTTGGTGATTGAAGTAAGCTAGTGATATGCCAGATGCCAAGCTAATTTCTGCAGTTCATTCCTGTTTTCGTGCTATGTATTGATTTTAAAGTATCAAATTGTCACCTCCATCTTACATTATGTATTTTTCCACAAGAAATCAGTATCTGTTTCCAGCTACTCTTCACCATTAATACCTGAACCTACAACTGTATATATTAGTGCTAACAGTATGTATAATACTCCAAAGTTTAGGTTAAAGTTGTAGGTTCAATATGCACATGCAGCGTCATCATTACTACACTGATGGTTAAAGTTTAGGTCAAAGTTATACTTAAAAGTTTAGGCTAAAGTTGTAGGTTCAATATGTACATGTAGGTTCAATATACACTGATGGAGTACTATATACAACTGTATACCAGTGTCATCATGCTTTGATGAACTTCTGTTTTCAGTGTACTTAAAGTTTAGGTTTGGATGCTCATGCAGGCATGCCGCCTTTTGTTTTTTTGCCTTACAAACACTCGTTAATATGTACATAGTTATTGTTTCTCCGTGTAGACTGTTCAATATGTTTTGGTGTTCCATAAATCTCTAACTGTCTTTGCTCTTTCAGCTTAAAGAGCTTGAGAAGATGGGTCCTAAAAAAGGAGTGATCAGCCAGTCTGTTAAGGATGTTGTGCAAAGCCTGGTGGATGATGATCTTGTCTTGAGAGACAAAATAGGAACTTCTGTAAGTTCTTCTGCTTACCAGTTATTGTAGAATTTCTGCTTATATGTTTGTGTAGCATGAATGGGAAAAGAATAACTGTCTTCACACTTCCCGGTCATGTAGCTATTTGCATATAGGATATGCATTAAGTTGATCTATCTTTAATTCACAAAAGGTTTATCGACTTATCGTGTTCTTCAATGATTTAGTTAAGATAATACGTTCTTCAAGATATTGTGCATGAGTCGAACATACTGTAGCTTTGCATGCTGTGTGCATCACAAAGAGAGGGCATGCCAATTGTTTGTTTGACTTACATTATCATCCATGTACCTCTAGTTTCTAGTTTCTGAACTTATTAGTATCCTTGCAGGTGTACTTTTGGAGTCTTCCCAGTTGTGCCGGAAATCAGGTATTGCTATGATAAACTGAACTCTGCTCTTCTTTCATTGCATAATGTCATTATTAAACTTTGACTTTGCATGTATGTATGGTTGGACTTCCACGACAACCAACAACACATGTTGATACCAATTAAGTCCATCACCTGTAACTTCTTAAGAGCGACTTATAACAGTGATGCAGAGTAGAAAAATCTCAATAAATTAATCTCTTTCTAGTGCACTTCCGTATCCTTGTTGATCATTAAATGTTAGAATAGAGATTCAGGCTAATCCTCTTCTTTGAATTTGTTTTTAGCTGAGGACTACCTACAATAAGCTGGAGTCTGATCTTTCAAACTCTAAAAAACGTTACATGGAGCTTCTTGAGCAGAGAGACGACTTGAAAAGAGGCAGGGAAGACACTGTAAGTTTTTCTCCATCTCCTCTATTGAGCTGTGCAAGAAGCATGTAGATCAACTCATGTACATTCCTCTAGGATGAGAGAGAAGACGCTTTGGAGGAGCTGAAGGCTGTAGAGCTACTCCATAAGAAGTTAAAGGTTCATTTACATCTGTTAATCTCTTAATTAGTTCTTATCAGTGCCATGTGCAGCTCAACATTTTCTGTACTCGTTTCAGGAAGAACTAGCTGCCTATGCTGATAGTGATCCATCTGCACTAGAGGCGATGAGTATGAGATCCATCATTCCTCATTTTACTATGGGCGTTGGCACTTGGACATTATTGTTTTGATACATCGCTCTGACCTTGTTTCCATGCAAACATCCCGTTTCATCTTAGTTCTTGCAGTAAATTACTTTATTCTAAACTGTATGGTGATGATTGCAGAGGATGCTACTGAGGTTGCCCATTCGGCAGCTAACAGATGGACAGGTACTATTAATTCCACTTGTCAACTTTATGCTTTCGGTTGCCTATCATCACTTAGGCTAATATCATTTTGAATGAAACTTCAGACAACATCTTCACTTTGCAACAATGGTGTTCAACTACATTCCCGCAAGCAAAAGAACAGCTTGAACACATGTACAGGGAGGTATGTTTTCTGCCCTTCTTGGGTCGATATACGATTAAAATTTGGAAGGGAAATTTGGAAACTAGAGAGATGGCATGTTGTTACTTGACTTCTTGGGTCGATATATGATTGAAACCAATGATTCATAAGCATCGCTTGAAGATTGGAAGAATCAACAGTTTGTAGTTAGTAGAATGCTGCTTGGACATTTTCATTGGTACAGTACAGAGTGGATTGACATGGTTCTGGGCAAGTGCAACAATAACTATTGATGAGCATAAAAAACATTCAAATGGATGAAACCATAAATATAGGAAACTTAAGATCACCTGCCTCATTGATATTACTATATTAGCAAGTAAATTAGCATGCATGTACAGTAAACCTTTATTATCCTTCAAGTCCTTGCTAGCCACAGCTAGATCTTTTTTGCTGGTCAGCCAATATATTTCTTCTTTCTTGTTAACTACCTACACAATGTTCTGGAACTCTTTCTTTTCCTTCAGTAATATTGCTGTAACATGATGGTTATGCTGATTATGTAAGGCTGCGGTACATGAACACACTAGAATTTGCTGTATGCTTGCCATTTGGGCTCTAGAACAGGGGTGTAGACACCTGAGAAGAGGAGCGGGGCAGCCTCCATTGCACCGGTGTCACTGTCATCTACTAATTAATACTCCCTCCGATCCGAAGCAAGTGTCGCAGTTTTGAACTAAGCTTAGTTCAACCTTAATTCAAAGCTGCGACACTTATTATGGACCGGAGGGAGTATTAAGTATCACATATTTACAAAGGAATTTGCTCTCGGCCGGTCAACTGACCCCAATAACCCAATAGCTAACTTCGGACCAGCTCTATAACTATGAGCCAATAAACCATGTCCATCTGTTATTTGTTCTTGCAGCTCATGTCTCCTATAATAACATAACAAACTTATGACTGCCATCAGGCATAAAAAAGGCTGCGACTAACCCATCTTCGTGGACTAGATGTGGCTTGTGCCATGTATCTTTTATCCATGGAGTAGTGGATCTACGTGAGGCATTGTGTTTATATCCCTCGAAGCTGCTTGCCCACTTAATTGTGAAGCCTTTTTGTCCAGTAGAGCTCCTTCACCGTATGTGTTCAGCTTGATCAATTTAAGTGTTTAAGAAACTAAGAGTAAAATGGCATGCCATGCTGCCGGCATAATCAAATAGGACACCAGAATTCAGAAGTTCCTGCCATCCTTTTACTAGTTTGTGCTTGCTAGGAGATGGAAACATGTGTATAAAGAATTGAATGTTTCGAAGGTGAAGATAGAGTAGTTTTGATGGATTGATTTGATTGATGTCACACGTAACAACTACTAATAAAGTTTGAGATATGGCTTCATCTTGGGGAAAAGCGTGGGCTTGTTTGCACCCTCACTCCCTCAGCAATGCATATCATCATGTCCTCGACAAGACGATTTTATTTCACAAACCAATTCTGCTTTCTTCTGACGTGTATTGTCGTTAAATTTCAGGTGGGCATAACTGAAGACTTTGAGTATCTGCAGTAATGCTCAACAGCCTGCATATGCCCTATTGCAATCATCGTATGCAATCTCCCTCAGCACGTGGTGTTGGATCTAAAGTAGTTCACCAAAAATTGGTGAGAATCACCCGTACCGTCGGCTATTTAACTTTTGAGCAGATGATGCCATTATCGCACATGCTCTGTTATGTAAAAGTCAGATGCCTTGCCTATAATTGTCGTCAGGAGAAAATGTTGTACGATAAAACGGTGCTACAAGATGAATTTGGCACATGCATTTAAGAGATTAGCAATCTGACGAGGAAAAGTAGAAGGATCTGAAATAAGAAGAGACTAGAATGACACGTAACTAACACGACCTTGCGAAAGGTAGAACAGGCCTCTTATTCTATATGGAGGACGTTCCCAAATAGAAATAGGTCTTCTCTCCAATATTCTTTCACACCCTGGCCGCAAGAATCTGGATTTTGTCTTTTGCGTTGTTGTCATGTTTTGGTTACTACTCTCTCCGTTTCTAAATATTTGTTTTTTGAGAGATTTCAACAAGTGACTACATACGGAGCAAAATGAGTAGTATTTTATTTTTTAGCACAAAATACTACTCTAATATAAGAGTGTTTTTGACGCTCGAGGGAGTACCTACTAGAAAAGAAAAAAAAAGAAAAAAAGGTATCCATTGCTGTGACCATTGAGGCTTCGTTTTGCTAAGGCATGTGGGTGCTTAGTATGTCGTTGCTGTTGTAAGCTATGGTCTAACGGCCGTGGAAACCAAAAGCTGGAAAAGTGTGGTTCTTCGTAAGCACAGTCATTGTATTTTATACACCCTCCGTCCCAAAATAAGTGTTTTAACATTGTACTAACTATAGTATAAAGTTGTACTAAAGTTGTCCCTAATACAAAGTTGTATTAAAGTTGGGACACTTAAGGGAGTATATGTATAAGCACAATTCTGTTATCAAGTTACAAAGGGGGCAAAAAAGGTGGCTAACCACCCATTTTTGCAGTAATTCGCAGTAATACGAAACAAATACCGGAGCTGTTTTTGACTTTGACCTCGTTGCCCACCATGAATTACTAGTACTACATCAGGAAGATACTGCACGATTTTGCAAGCATAACAGATAGGCCAAAGACCGTGTCATGATGGAACTTCTGAACATTCAGCGCTTTGACATTTGTTCTCAGAGAACATTCAGTGTCTCGTGCTGAAAATAACACCAGGCTTAATTATTCATTTCGATCCTCTCCTGTGGGGGTGACTTTCTCGCTGGTCTCCTATGTGTGTTCTTAGAGGCTTAGTTTGTTCAGAGTGCAAGTTTCTGCATGAGGGGGTTAACAAGCGAATTTCACTGGTTCTTCCCTTAAAAAAATGACATGCGAATTTTGTAGTAATGGAATCTTATAGGAGATTTTCCTATGGTGTCATTTAGACCGTAGGTTGGCAAAAATAAGTTCTCTGATATGAAAAATAGTGGGAACAGTTAGGAAGTACTCCCTCCGTTCACAAATATAAGATGTTTTTGGATATTTTAATATAGACTACACATGGACTGAAATGAGTGAAGGAACACTAAAACGTGTCTATATACATCTGATTCAGAATGAAGTTAGAACATGTTATATTTGTGAATGGAGTGAATAATTTCCTAGCCGTGTGGTAGTTGGTTCATATATAATCTTAGCCCTCATGTCAGTTTTTCCAAAGAAGGCGTGGCTTGGGTATAGTCTATAGTCTATACAACCACATGTTAGCAGGGTTTTAGTTCCTTCTCGGTCTCATGAAAAAAGAGCACTATCATTGTAAGATTGCAGACAAACTGTACTACAGAGGTTGCTAGCTTGAAACGTACGCCTTCCGTGCAATCCAGCCTATTCATATGCTGCAACCATACTGAGTATAACCTTGAACCTTGCTTTCATTCAGCCTATTCATATGTTGCAATCTGTACGCCTTCCGTGCAATCCAGCCCATACTCCAGAATAAGGTCGAGAGGGGCTTTTCGTGAAAGCTGGGTACTGTGATAGATAATTGTTTGATTGTTCTTTTTTGGATTTTGTAAAAAAATGTCATGTGCGTGCTGCTATAAATCCGAGGAAATAACATGTCAATTTTTGTCCAAATATCTGGAAATGAATATTTATGCGGATTATATAGTATGTATGAACATGAACATCAAGAGGACTAACTAATGCCTATGATAGTGTATAATTCCTCTACTAATTAATGTGATAATGTCATTTTGTCCATAAATCAGTATTACAGTATTTGTTCAATATTTGTACCACCACTATATTCTTAACCTACTAAGTAATTAAGGACTTAAGTAAATTTTTATTTTCCCGCAGATAAAGTTATATATTTCTATAGATTAAACCGGTGCTTAATTGTCAACTCACCTATTTGGTTGCTGTTCTCCACACCTTGTGAAGAATTACTCATGCTTTGGAAAGTATTACCTAATGTTCTCTGTAGAACAAGCTTGATGTGGATGTGGTTGATAAATTGTAAAGGCAACTATGACAAGGATTGATAATACTATGGTCACTATCTAACAAGAATCTGTGATATACTTTTTGCGTCCTGAATCAACTAATGCAGTCTAGTTTCTTATGATGGGGCAATGAAAGAAGTCTATAGGGGCAACCAGATGAAGGAAGACTCACACAGAGCACAAAGAGGGATGATAAAGTGATAAAAGAGCGACACCCTCGAGAGGAATTGATGGGAAATCTGACATAGCTTTTGTGTGAAGATATACATGCAATAGTGTGTCCTTGAATTTCAAGGTTTAGGTAATTTTCTACACACTTGAAAAATCCTACGAGAGAGAACATAGAACGAAGAAAATATTGAAGTGTCAAAAATGACAAAGTCATTATCTTGGAATATCCATGAATATCTGGTTTGAACAATGGTGGAATGAGTGTAAAAAATACACTCATCAACCTTTTTTTCTTACACACAATATTTGAATATTTAGACAACAAAATTATGAATATATTTGATTTCAGTATTTTTCAAAGTAGTTCACCAATGATTATCTCTCAAATCACTTGTATGCTCAAGAGGCAAGGGAGATATTTATACAACGCCCACAGTACAATACTGAAGTCTTCCTCAAAAGGGTGAAGGACGGGCAGGCGATTATCCACATGTGTTGCCCCACAGTTGCGCATACCTTTAAGATCATCAAAGGCACTATATTTGCCTTCTGCTTCAGCAACTTTTCATATGAGATCCATCTGTGTATTCACTATTCACCGTATATGATGCCACTTTTCAAAAGTTTTAGATGTCAATTATATGAAATCATGGTGGACATTTGCTGCATACGAAATGTGTTGTGTGTTGAATATAAAATTATGGTGAACATTTGTTGGATATGAAATGTGAATTTGATAATTGTAATGATGAGCAAATAAATCTGCTATTCTGGTCATTGCATTTCACAGGGTTGCGTATATCAAAGTGTGTGCAATGAACACATGAAACACATACGATTATGACACAACGTGTGCCGCTACGAACCAACACACACGATTTTGACATATATATATATATGACATTGTGTGCAATGGACAAACCAACACACACATTCCCCACAATAAAATCGTGTGCGATCAATAAAAATACATGGTAGTGCTTCTCCACGCGCGAACAATGAGGTATACAAACACACATGACTCCTACATAATAATCATGTGCGATGTACGACCTATATCTCACACATACTCGTCTGGCTAAATGTGTGCAATAGCTCATCCCATCACACACGTTCGCTCCGAGTTTATCGCGTGAGATGGGTTCCCCTATTGCACACAGGTAGCCCATATCGTGTGCGATGCACCCCCTATCGCACACCATGGCAAGACGACAATTCACATATCGTGTGCGTTAGAGATTTCTAATCGCGTGCAATGGATGGATCTGCACTAGTGTCAAAAGGTTTAGGCTAGGAGAACATTTCAACCTCTACCCACTTTTGTGGGAAATAAAATAGTTGGTGAACATTTTGAACTTTTTCTCAAAAGTTTTCATGGTGACGGTTTGTTTCAGAATAAAATATTAACCATCCAACATGCTAATCAAGGAACTCAGACATATAATGCTATGACTTTCTTGCAAACATCCGCCAGACCATATCCAACTCAATTTTTCTCTGGATGAACTTAAATTATCCAATAGTTGCTGAAAATCAGTTAGCTAGGAAGAAAAATGGTTGGAATTAAGTCACCACACTAATACCCTAGCATTCTTCTCTGGCTAGCAGCTAACACTGTATGTACACCTTACAAAATTAAGTTGCAAGTTTCACATGTGCAGATCGACCGAGAGCTGAACTCCCACACGTGCATGCACGCACACCCTCTCTCCCAGTGTGCATGCATGCATATGCTGGACCTTAATTAATTAAGCTAAATCTCGCAATCAATCGACCGCTGCTGTTGCTTGTGCCCATGGTCTTCTTCTACGGCGCCGGCGGGCCCTGCTCGTCGTGCCGTGGCCTGGCAGCCCAGAGGGTGCTGACGGCGCGGAGGCGGTGGAAGTAGTCGGCGATGGCGACGAAGCAGTGGGCGGCCTGTCGGACCGTCAGCATGCCGTGCAGCTTGTGCAGGGTCTCCTGCCTCAGCCCATCTGCCTGCGGCGCACAGAAGGAAGGAACACTATTAGTACTAGTAGTTAACTTGGACAATCATTCATGTACACTTGAACAGTGCTAATCGAGAGAAAACGTCGACTTCCGAACGGTTCCATCAAGTGGCAACATAAGATCATGTGGGAGATGATAAACTACGTATGGGCTGGTTCGATCGATCTGTCAGGATCATTCTATAATCAAGCTGCTGCTACTTTTTCCTGCACATTAATTCTTCAAGATCATGATGTCCCAACTTCTCCATCTTGTCATCCCTCAATTCTATGTTAGCGTGCGTCTGTTCGTACGTCTGCAGCGTCTAGCGCACACGTGTGTGTGTGGATGGACGGGCCGGGGGCTTCGATCTCCTTCCGAATTTGACTTGGCGCAACGCGTCTGGCAGGTGGCACCTGCTGGCTAGCTAGGTTTCGCCTAACCTAAATTCGTCCGGCCGGCCATGCCGTGCATGCTGATCCCAACAACCATGCATATGATGACGCAGTGCACGCGTGTGGATGATGCTGGCCGCACGTTCGTCTCACGTCCTAATTAGGGTCTCGTAGTGGGCCCCAGACGCAGCCTGATAGTGATGTGACGTACACATCACATGTGATCATATACTACGCACCTGCCTGACGATGGCTTCCATGGAGGAGATCTTGTTGAGGGCGAGCGACATGTGGCCCATGAAGTTGCCGGCGGCGGCCTCCGGGGAGGCGATGGTGTCGGAGAGGGAGTGCTGGAGGGTCCCCATGGTGTGGTTCAGCGACTCCTCCGTCTCCTGCACCCAGCGCTGGAGGTTGTAGATTCCCAGGAGCTGCCCCTCCGACAGAGACCCCACTTGCTTCAACATTACCTGCATTAGTTAATTAATTATTAAGTAATCCATCATATAGAGTTAAGCGTATATCACTTTTGAGAGCATTTTGAATTTATGGACATCATATAATATGGTTTAGGTTTAGCTTTATGTATATGTACTCAGCATTGATCAGAAATTAGATGCCTAGCTTCTAAATTAGTATATATTGAAAACATATATGTCTATTCTCCACAAAAATGGAAAACAAAAATATATATGGTCCATGTTGGAAAACAGAAATTAATGAGCGCGTCTAGTGCACTTCTTTGAAGGAAAGTGTAGAGCACATTTCATCAACACATATACATGATTTACCCATTCCATCTGGAATATGTATAGAGTAAGCTAAAAAAACACTACCTAATATATGCCAAAAAGTCCACATGAAAAGACACTCAAAACTACGTGATATTCTCTTTCTGAGAACTTGTTGTAGGTGATCTTCTCGGGCCGAGTTTTAGATACACACACGCTTCTAGGATATATGTGCCTACATATATACCTTCTAGAAGGTCAATGATATACAAAAGGATCACAGTTCAGTGAGAAAAAACATGATTGACATCTTTCTCTATCTAAAATCGGTGCATTTTTTGTTATTATTACAAAATTAATTAGTATGCAGGAGATTGATGATTTGTGAGAAGACGGTGTGGAAAATAAAGTTAGACTGATCAATTCACACACGTGACCCATAAACTGAACTGCTAAATAGTTGGTATATGTGCACTCTTTTGATCTGAAATTTTCTCACGCCGAACCGTATTTCATTAGCTATGTTTTGGGCATTTGAATATACTGCTCGCTGGACAGTATAAACCACGTACAAAAGCAAGCATGATAGTCAGTTTCAAAATCCATTTTTTATATACGTTTAACATGAAATATGTGCAGTTCCTGGTTTCAGCATGGCCAAGAATGTTAACTTTGTACAATAAGTGAACGGCAGAAGAATCACTATGTGTTTCGGAAAACTGTCCCCATCACACATCTAACTTCTCCTACACATGTTTCTGGCCAATATTACCTACTCCCCAATCAATCCATTGTGTCTCAACAATGCACATGCATCCAAAAGCTAACCTGCTTGTTTTTTTCCTTCCCCAGTTTCAACTATTCCATCAAGTATGTATTGGACCCTCTTAGCAAAACCTTTTCAGTTTTGGAATAATTTAAGGGACCTCTGGAGTTGTTGACCATGTAATTAGAACGGGCAAAATTAAGATGCGTTTTAGCTTTTCCAAAGCCGGCCTAGAGTTGCTGGAGAATGCAAGTAATACAAGGGGCACATTAGCTAAAAAGGGCAAGGCAGACATTATTAGACATTCATTTTGATGGGAAATTTTTTGGAAGTGGTGACTCAACCTAACATGTCTTTAGGTTTACTAGCACACGCACTTGTCCCAAAATGTATGTTGTACTCGATGTTTCTCACACAAAAAATGTACATAAATGAATGGAATTTTGAGGGAGGGGGAGGGGGGTCAGGAAAGTCAGGGTTTTATGATTTGGGAGGTAAAAAAATAGCTAGAACTATATGTCATAACGTTTGTGTTTTTTTTCACCATGCACATAAAACTTTGAAGTGTCTAGACCGAATTGATTCTTGCGATGTCACGACGAGATCGAAATGTAATTGAAACAATCATCTAGCTAGAGATCAATGCCAGAAAACACAAACGAAGTGGCATGTTTCTTGAGTGAATTGATCAAGCAAAATGAAATCAGGGTATTGCATAGATCAATTGACATGTATGTATTGATATTTGAAGGATTAATTGACCTTTTGAGGGGGCGGGGTACCATATAATAAGGAAGAATCTTTCATCAGGTTTGAGATGATTAATTAGTTCTTCATATAAAACATATGATTCCATTTTATAACCGAGTTAGTTACCATATGGTTGCAAGAACTTAGCCGATGAATAAACTACATGCTTCCAGCCCACTATATTGTTTGCAAATGTTGTTCATATGTATTGCCTAGACCATGAGATACTTCTTCATAGTTTTGCACTATATGAGCTTATTTGGTTAAAGGAGAGTAAGAAACACAATCATATTTTCAAAGAATATTATTTTTGCAATCGGAGATTCCCATCTAATATAAACAAATGGCTTTATAACATACTGGTACAATACAGTATTTCCAGTCCCAATGGTAAATGCATGGTTAATCATATTTGGCCGAGACTCTAAAAGGGAGTAGTAGGGGAATCATGGACATTAGGCTCTCACCTTACTAAACTAAACCTACCGGGACCTAGAATAAGTTGACATGATATCAACTAGATGCACATTTATAATTTTTGGGAAAAAAAAATAGTCTTTCTAGCTGCATCCTAAATCGAAGGGGAGCCTTGGCACAGTGGTACAGTTGTTGCCTTGTGATTATGAGGTCACGGCCGGTTCGGGTCTTGGAAACAACCTATTGTAGAAATGTAGAAAAAGGCTGTGTACAAAAGACCCAAAGTGGTCGGACCCTTTCCCAGACCCTGCGCAAGCAGGAGCTACGTGCAGTGGGTTGCCCTTTTAGCTGCATCCTAAATCAGATGATCTATCTAACTGCAGGGCTAAATCCACTACCATAATGTTTATTGAGTTACATTTCCACATTCAGGGATCGAGACAAGCCCCAAGATAATGGGTCTTAAGGTTGAAATCTGTAAGCCCATAATCCCATGAAAACCTTCTTTAGAAATTCGAAAGAATGACTTTTTTTCATAAATCATAGCCCTAGCCCTACCCCTCCCCCCTTCTAAAAAAGGGACTAACCATGGCTAGCCCTTGGTGGCATTTTTTTATAGAAGCAACAACCTGAGCACCACAGGGGGGGGGGGGTGTCAAGACTCGAACCCGGGTGGGTTGCGCGTGCGCTCCCAGACAACTGACCAACAGAGTGACGCCCTATTCTCCCATGCCCCCTTCTGTCTCCACTTCTCTGAACCATCATGGTTGGCGGCTCTTCCCCACAACCCAATCTAATGGATCTGGGGAAATCAACGCTCACGCTCCTTGTGGTGACGCTGGAATCAATGTCACTGTGACGTGGATGTGGGCAAGGTACTTATTTCACTGTACCCCAAACAAATAACACGAGGACACAAAAACTTAACAAACTAGACAAAGACTCCCACAAGTGCGAAGAGATCCGCCTTCTCTCTTGCCACCCGAGGACTGAAGTTTGGCAGAGATAGAGATATACAAACATGAAGAGTATTGCACATCAAAATCTTTTCCCACTTCCTCGTCGCTCATCAAGGGCCCACAATTTGACCTCCTACGCTTGCTTCCACACCCCCTCCCCCCTCACCCAGAAAACCACATGGTTGAATACATACACTAGCTAGGAAATACTTCCCAGAACATGAAATTCAATTAAGCGAGAATAGCAACCCTATACCGTCTTTGGTATTGAATGGGTAGGTCTTTCCTTGCAAAACAATCAAACTGTTGTGTGCATACCTTGATGACCTCC
The DNA here is from genome assembly GCF_018294505.1 of Triticum aestivum. NCBI lineage: Eukaryota > Viridiplantae > Streptophyta > Magnoliopsida > Poales > Poaceae > Triticum > Triticum aestivum. The sequence continues at coordinate 319,414,951 of NC_057807.1, read as the reverse complement.
GTGGGTCGAAACCCACCCAACCAAAGGAAGCAACGCTCTGCGGGGCTGGCCCACACACCGCATAAGAGATGGAAAATGTCGATCCTGGCAATCGCGGCCTTGAGGTTTAGCAACTCTTCATGATGTGCCATGGCACCACCGACCAACACCTGCACCTGGTTGTCCGGCGCATTGTCGTTCAACAATGCCCTGAGCTGGAAGATCAGCTTGCTGTGCTCTTCCACCCATCTCCCATACTCCACATCAAACATACCAGCTGCCCATCATAGATATCATATGGAATATTAGAAACAATATTGCAACACTTTCCAAATGCATAATTAGAGACACATTTAGAGGATTGTTTCAATAATTCGCAAAATTAAAGGGATTGATTGATTGATTGGTTTTCAGTGTCTCATTACCAAATGAAGGGGCAGAAGGAAGGCCTTGGTGGTGCTCTCCAGTACCCAACAAGACACCCTGCAGTAATTATTTTAGCATGGAGTTTGTCAGTTGTCACGAACTGATTCATAACTCTAGCTAGGATAGTTAATCAAAAAATCAAGTGGTGTTTTCCGTTTTAGTTACCTGTACTCTTCCTGCTTGAACCTGTTGTTCGATCTGGCTTAGCCTAATCCTACTTGTCTCCAACTGTTGGATGTAAGCCTGAAGAATGAAGAGGTAATTACCTCTAATTAGTTCCTTACATAGTTAGATATGCTGCATCAAGGCGTATGGAAATGCACATTCTGTTTCGGTTTCTGAAGGTCCTGGATCTAGAAATATTCAAACAGCGCTTGAATAAAGAGTTCACTCGACGATATACAAAAGTTATTTTCCTTAAATATATCAGGATGATGCATGGAAATTTGGTAGCATACAAAGCTTACTTTTCTGCTACTAAATTAGTCTAATTTCTATATCTGCTCGCACATAATAATGAGAGATAACTGGCACAAATAACCATAGGTCTTGAGGTGCTATATTAGTTTGTAGAGCCAACCAGCCACGGCATGATCAGAATATATTGCACCAGGGAATATCGAAACATAAATAGCGATAACACTCTTGGAAAGTAACATAGTTCTCTAGCTACTTGGTCTGTCAAGTTCAAGAAAATAAAGATATCCCTGAGCACATAAGTCTGTAAGAAAGAGCCAAAAACTGCTACATCACAAATCTCATTTAATCACTACTAGCAGACAATGAAACCCCATTTATTTAGTGAAGGGAAAAGTATAGTTGACTAATGGCGGTGTTAATTGCATATGTTGAACAGCGTATATACATATGTTTGGACCTTAATTAATGCCACATGTATTAATGTATGTTTATGAAGATATGTACATACATAAGTATATGCATGCATGATTTGTTTCTTTAAGTTGTGGTGTTTCTTGGTTGACTGACTCACCTTCTTTCTGAGCCTACTTTTCCTGGCTGCCTCTCTATTCTGTGCAAGCCTCCTCAGTGTCTGCAACATGCACATATAAAATACACACACATGTCAAAGTCAAGAGTCATAACATATATATGCAGCTAGGGTTAACTACCATTTGTATGTATGTGTGTAGCCTGCCTGCCCTGTAGACAGTGACTGTTCACCCTCTCATAATTAGTACTATTCTATAAGAAAACCTCTTCTAATTAGTTATGTTATTTTACCTTTAGACTAAATTAAATTAATATTTTTCAAAATATTTACTATTTGTGAAGATATTTTTTTTAGAAAGAAGGCCTAGGCTAGCTAGTTTACCTTAGGGTCCTGTGTTCTCCTGCTCCCTTCCCTATCTGGGTCTGTGCTAGATGATGTTGCACCCTTCCCACTGCTGGTTCCTTCCTTCTGCAAGCCACATTTGTTACAAAAACATGTGAGACAAAGGGGGGACATTTCTACATATATTTTGCATATACTTCTCTAGATAGGAAGGAAGAGATCATAAAATAAGATACCTTGATGAGACTGGCACTGTTCTTGTTGTCCTTGGCTGAACCAGTCAGCAAGGGTGTTGCATTGGGGCCGCCGGCGGCACCTTGCAGCACTAGCTGCTGCTGTTCAGGCCTCTTTGGAGACGCCTGCTGCGGGTTACCGCCATTAGCAAGCATGGCCGCCATGACTGCGCCGCCATTAATCTACACTTACAAATATATCACCATCACGCCATCCATGAAAAATCAATTAAATTGACCGTATATATTGTGTAATTTGCGTGCATACGTACGCATATACGTACCTTTGCAGCAGGGTTAAGCGGCTCGGCGGCATGCATGGGCTGCGAGGGGAAGATGTTCAGGGTCTCGGCGGCGTGCATACGTACGCATATATTGATTAACAAGATGCTGCAACTCGTAGCTAGAGAGAGATAGAGAAAAAGATGTTGCGTGGTGCTTTGGAAGCTAGCTAGAAATATTGAGCGATTGGAATTAATCCACAATTAAAACTAATCGTTCTTGGAGAAAGTGCTTTCGATCTTAAATACATGTGGTACTTGTAACGCATGCTTCTGGGGCTGCAATTCAACAGGGTGCATGAGAAGGTGAAAATGGAAAGGAATGTGTGAGAAGAGGAAAGAAGGAATATTTATAGCTTCTTTAAGATCAAGTTCTTGCAAAGGGGGGAGACAGTCTGTTACATGTCACACTCTTCACACAGGAAGAATTACCAAATTAATACCAAGAAGGAACACATCATCAGGAACAAAACACACGAAACCAACAACAAATTAGACACAGCAAACTGGGTGATTAAGCATATGAATATAAGTGGGTTTTTTTTCCGAAAACTTACGTCGTTGTTCCTGAATCGACTGTGGGTCATGACCATCTAGGTAGAGAAATATTGCCGTTTGATCAAAATCTGCCATGTCGTAGCTCGTCGACTCCTTGCTCCTAAAAAGGAAATTGGATGAGGAAACAAGCAATAGTCAGTAGTTGAATACATCAGGAAGCAAGTAGGAACACAACTTTTCTTTAATGGAGCAGATAGAAGAGTCGGTGTGTGAAATCCATTAAAAAAGTTTTGATCTTAGCTACTTGCTGAAAGGTACAAGGAAAAGAATTGTATCCTAATATTTGGAAAATTTGTTGCCCTCTTTCCTTATCTCAACCTCTAAACTATTTCCATGTCCCTAACTAATCACTCGATAAGTAATTTGACATAGTGATAGAGAGCTGGACAGTTCCTCATGTATGTCTGTGTATGAATTCTTCAAAACAATCAAAAACCCAAACTCCACAAGATGTGAAATGACGGTAGAAGAATCTTGATCATTTTGCTAATTAAACTAGTTACCTCTATGCATAGACACACAAGAACAATTCCTTCGGTGACTGAGAAAATAAAATTAAACCTAGAGAGGAAGCGGGTGGAACCAAAAGGTGAGAACAGAGAACTAAAAGGAACAAATATCAGTATGAAGTTGGTGAATTCCTAGCTATTCTATGGAACCAAACAAGCAAAAGTGTGCTGTTCATCTCTTTGCGTGGAGGCTGGGGAGACTCAAGGAGAGAACTCTAGAAAGGCCAAAAGAAGAGGGGAAAACGTATAGCTCGTGTGATCAACTTACATGGAGGAAGAGGCGATCATCGGCGGTGGCGGGGCGCTCCGGAAGCCCAGGGGGAGCTCCGAGGGTTGGTGATGGTGGTGATCTTCTTCTCTGATGCCTCCCACGAAGCCCTTATGAAGGCTCTGACCATCCTCCAGCTCGTCTCTCTCTCTTCACACTATGCACATCTCTAGCAAAAGGATACAAAATCAGACATTAATTGCAACTGACTTCTGTTTGCACTCTTCTTTTATACTTGGCACCAAAGATATAAAGAAAGGGCTGCAGCTTTTCGTCTGGAAGTCACCTAAAATCTTCCCCCTACTCCCCTTATCTTTTGACCAAGAGAGAAGAAGACTTTTAAGAGAGAGAGAGAGAGAGAGAGAGAGAGAGAGAGAGAGAGTGTTAAGGGTTGAGCAAATACTAGCTAGTCTGTATTAATTGGCAGATTGTGAGAAATTTTATTTCTACCATTCATAATTTGTTCTTCTCATTCTTAACACTTCCTAATCAAGTTTATATCAGTCTTCCACTACATGTCTGCTAGTTTTTTTAGCTAGCGATGTTGAGCCAAAATATTATTGGAGAGAATTTATTTAATTAATATTTCCTCGTTAAAAGCGTATATATAAGATTTAGGTGGCCATGCGTGCGATCAGATAGGGATCGACAAAGAAGATATGAAGATGTGCCGCCAATTGTAAAGAGGCTAAATCTCCTCCTTACTAGCCTAATATTGAGTGTGGTTTTCTGTAGGTCGAGCTATATGATACCCTCTTATCATAGCCATCAATTTCGACATCGTGATCCGTGCAGGCACATTTGTCTGTTTTGCTTCTCTTGAACGAAACAACATATAAACTTCGAACTTTTCAGAACAATAAAAAATTCTAGGAACAATGTGGAAAAAACTTTTGTTTTTTTTCATGTATTTTAAATGCTTAAAATAATTTTTTAATCAAAAAAGTCTCATTTTGTATATTTATGTCAGACCAAAAAAGCTGAATACTTTTTCACACATTGAAGTTCTAAAGTTTGTTTGATCTGCAAAATTTGAAGTCCATATGTTGTTTCATTTGAGAAAAAAAAAGTTTTACGTAGTAAGTTAGCTGGAGAGCACAAATCTCAAAGCAATGTTGTTGGAGGGGTGAGGATAAGGGGTTCCATGTAACTCAAACTTCATAGGAACTTTCTGCTAATTATTTGAACAATGCAAGAAGATGATATAAAAATTTAATGACGGAGAGAGCCATAGGGGTGGGAACATATTAGTCCATATTGATTATATTATTATTGGAAAATATATGTTTGTTTTTTCTCTCCTTATGTGACTACCCGTTAAATCTTAGCATATCATTTTAGCCATTACTTCCTAATTCCATTAATAGAATCATTGTCAATGGTTACAGGTTTGTGAGATATATTGAGCAAATATTCAATTATTCGCTCCTCGCTATACTCATTTATAGCGGATCTTGGGATGGGAGTTGTGTCCTTTAATGTGATCGACTAGGACCGTCAAAGGACAAGATGACATGCTAAAGATCAGAAAAGGTTTAAACCCGGTCTCTTCTTAGTAGCTGGAAGACTATGAGAACTTCCATCTGTGTAATCTCTCATTTTATTTTTTGTGTTTGCCACTTCCAGTTTAGATTTATTTCATATTGGCCATTGTCATCTAATTCGAAAAGGTGCATCTAGTCCCTTATTGGATTTTGACGTTTAATGAAAAATGTTTAATAGGAGTGTTTGACAAAGAAACTACCACTTTAGAGGTTTTTGTCCCCCAAAACTACCATTTTTTAAAAAGTGACCGAAAACTACCAGAAGTTGCTAATTTTGTGACTAAAAACTACCAAGTCAGCCTGGTGACCCTTTCAAGCGATTTAAACGCGTTTTCGAAAAGACCTGCCCACCTGTCAGGCCGACGGGCTGCCTAACGGCTAACGGTGACGGCCGGTGGTATAAGTGCATCTAGTGCCCCTTAGTGATTTTGGTGTATTGAAGACTTATAGGTTAAGGGACTTATGCGTTTGTGAGTGTACACAGGTCTATAAGTCTATGAGGAGTTTGATATTTACAGAGAAAGTCGACCCCTAAAAATGAAGTTCTTCGACTGAAGACTTTGGATTTCTGAAGACTTTCTGAAGACTTTGAAAGTGAAGAAATTGGTGTGACCTTGAAGACTTGGAATTCATTCGAGGAAAATGAAGCGTGAAGACTTTTTTTTTCGTAGTTTCATTTTCTCTTTCTTGAGTCATAGGAAACATCGTACTGTTAAAGGGGGTCGAGGAAATACTAAGGAAAAATTTCCATGTGATGCTCAACTCAAAATCCTACACCTACCAATCCCTTTGAGTGAAGCCATTGGAAATCTCATACAGTTCAGTCAATTTCTTCAGTGACAGAGACGAAGTTCTTCTGGTCGCTCAGGAATTTGTTCTGACTGAGGAGTTAGGAATTCGCCAGTGCGGATTGCCTACATAGTGAGGAACATGATAGCCCTGAGGAATTTGAGAGTCAAAATTCCGACCGTTGCTGTGCTATGTGCCAGCTATCCCAAAATATCTACCCACCTAACGGTCATATCATTGAAGGACATTTATGTCTTATCATGTCGGGCTGCTCCCTAGGCTAAATAGCCGCCCCCTACAACCACTAGCTGGTTGGCTGCTCCAAGAGAAACTGACACTTGTCATTTGAGAGCATCCCATCCTCCGAGGACTTTGAACGAAAATCATCAAGTGAGGAAAACCCAAACCCAACAGACCTACAAACCCAAAGTGATTGAGCATCACTGAAGAGATTGATCCTGCGTGGATCCGACACTTGTTACCTTTGAAGACTGTGCTTCTTCCAGACGGTTAGGCGTCATGGTCTAGAGCATCCAAGAGGAATTGTGGATTGCCGAGTGACCTAGTCTGTGAAGGTTTGGAAGTCACCTGAAGACTTACCATGAGTGATTGGGCGAGGTCTGTGTGACCTTAGCTCAAGGAGAATACAGTGAGGACTGTGTGTCCTCAGGTTTAAATACCTAGCCGCTCCAACCAGATGTACAACTGAGACAACAGTTGGAACTGGTCTACCAAATCATTGTCTTCACCAAGCTTACTGGTTCTATTTCCTTAACTCTTTCATTTCCTCATTTCAGTTGTTGTGTGCTTGTTCATATCTGTTTGAAGACTTTGACTACAGACTTTGTCAATTTCCTCAGTTCAATTTCTTCAGTCTGTTTGTCTTCATTCTGTGTTATCATGTGTTTACGCTTTTTGCACTATGTGCTTGTCTTCATTTCATCATGATGACTATGCTTGTGTTCTGTTATGTTTACTTTTGAGTACTTATTCTGCTGCAAGTAGTTCTTCGCTAAGGAATTTCCTCACCAGCAAATTCCTCAGTGAAGAATTCATAAAAATCGCCTATTCACCTCCCCTCTAGTCGATATAATGCACTTTCAATTGGTATTAGAGCAAGGTACTCCCTTGTTCTGTGTGATTTTGGTTTAACTGCCTGGAGTTTTAGTTATGTCGACTGCAGGTATGATCAAGGTCTCTGCTGGGTGTCCTACCTTCGATGGCACGGACTACCCCTACTAGAAGAATAAGATGCGAATGCATCTTGAGGCAATTGATAACCATCTCTGGTATGTTGTGGAAAATGGTGTTCTCTCAGTCACACCTTCTCTGAACGCTACTGATGTGAAGACATTCAAGCAACTCGATTCTCAAGCGAAGAACATCATATGTGGCGATCTAAGCAAAGGGCAGTATGGAAGAGTGAATGCTTTGGAAACTGCTAAGCTTATCTGGGATAGGCTGTCCAAAGTGAATGAAGGAGTCTCAACTCAACGTGACTCTCGTGTTGACGTTCTTCACAATCTCTTCAACCGCTTCAAAAGACTCAACAATGAAAATGTTCAACAAACCTTCGATCGCCACACTGACATCTCAAATGAGCTTCAAGCACTTGGTGCCACTGACACCATCGACCATGAGGTGGTGAAGAAATTGCTGAGATCGCTTGATTCTTCATTTGATACTCTGGCACTGATGATTCAAGAACGTGCTGATTACAAGTCACTTGATCCCCCTGATATCCTCGAGAGGCTAAACACTCATGAGTTCCAGCTTGCTGAGAAGAGAGATCTCTATGGTTCGAGATATGGCAGATCACGTGCTTTGAAGGCCAAGGCAGTATCTGAGTCTGAGGATGAAGACTTCGGTAGCAGCCTTGGTGATCCTGATGAACTGAGCCAGGAACTAGCACTGCTCGTGAAGAAATTTCAAAAGTTCTCAAGACGTGGTCGCTTTGGAAAATCCTCAAGGAGCAATGATTCCTCATCCAGTGACTACAAGGAGAGGCTATGCCACAAATGCAAGAAACCTGGTCACTACATTCAAGATTGTCCTCAGTGGGATAAGGAATCAAATAAGAAGAAATACAAGGATTATAGTTCTGATGATGCAAAGAAGAAGAAGAAATCTTCAAAGTCTTCATCATCAAAATCCTCAAAGTCTTCATCTCACAAGAAGAGCAGCTCCAAGAAGGCTCGGGCATTCATTGGCAAGGAAATGGACTCTGAGGCTGAATCTGAGGAACATGATGAAGAGGAGGCATCTGAGGAGTCCGAGTCTGGTGTGGCGAGCCTAGCTCTCGCTACTGCACTCGTCAGCAAGTCTATCTTCAACTCTGAAGAAAATGGCATCACCAACAAGGCTGATGAAGGCAATGATGACTTCTCTCCCACCTATTGCTTCATGGCAAAGGGTGCCAAGGTAACTAAATACCCCTCCTCTGAATCTAGTGAGGATGAATCTAATGAAAACCTCAAGCCTAGCTACTCTAAACTTGCTAAGATTGCTGTGAAACAACAAAAGGCTTTTGAAAAGGTTCAAAACATGCTAGACAAAAGTGATGATATGTTGGGTGAAGAAATGGATCGCACTAAAACCTTGACTGAAAATCTTCAGAGACTTCAGTCTAGGTTTGACAACCTTCAAGGTCATCATAACACTCTCTTATCTGATCACGAGAAGCTTTCTTATGAATTTCTTCAAAGAAAGCAAGATCTTGAGAAGCTAAGGGTGAGTTATGAAGATCTTCAGAGGAGCGTGATTCATTACTTGCTCAACAAATCAACGCTACTCAGGAAGAATTTGATCCTCCATGTTTGAAGTGCATTGAACGTGAATCTGCTAATTCTTCACCTGAATGTTCAAATGCTTCTAATGCTACAAATTCTTCATCTGTCTCTGATATCACTAATTCCTCATCTCTGATATCACTAATTCCTCATCTGAGGACATTGCTAGTATCACTGATGATGCAGGGCTGAAGGAATTGTACATGACAGGCATATACAAAAGCCTCAAAGGGCATCAGACTCTTTGTGACGTGCTTAAAAAGCAGATCCTCAATAGGAACCCTAGGAAATAGGGTATTGCCTTTGAGAGGAAACTCAATGCTGATGGAACATATTGGAAGCCTGAGCAGTACCCCAAAACCTCATGGGTTGCTGTAAAGGGACCTCTAGTTGATCCATCCAATTTATCTGGCTTTACATGTGAATCTCCTCATTCTTCTGATGAGTCATTTGACTCCAACTATAAACTGTTCAAAAATCAGAATGGTGAAGTATTTGCTAGATATGTTGACACTAACTGCAGGAACGGTTCCCCTATGAAGAAATCTGGGTTCCCAAAAGTTGCCTTGAAAGTCTTCAGGTGAATGTCCTCATGACACCACCTGTGAAGAATAGGAACTCCAGATAAATTTTTTCATATGGACCGAATTCTTCATATGGATCCAAGTCCTCATACAGACCAAATTCCTCATGTGGATCAAATTCCTCAAAAGGATCAAAATCCTCATATGATCATCATCGTGCTAACCCCTCTGTTTCACAAGGAAGGGCTAAGGGCTATGAATATGAGCATTATTCTTCTAACCATTATGTTCATAAGTCCTCGAAGAATTTCTCTGCTTATTCATATGCTTATCCTAACCCCTCTTATGTGACACGAAGTGGACTGGCTTCTATGCCACCTTTCTCATATGGTGCTTGCAGAGTGATGAATTCTTTGCCACCCCTTTAGATGTGGGTGGTGAAGAAAAAGAACTAATCTCTTATGCAGGGCCAGGTCTCAGACGTGCTTAAAACATCTGAAGAATTTGCTGGAGACCTGAAAATACCTGAAAGGACGCATGCTAGTCATGAAGAAATGAACTTTCATTTCTCACGTCCTCATACTATTTTATCTGTTCTATTGCTTGATGAAATTGATCTGATGATATTGATGTCATATTCTTCAGTGATGAAGTATATGAGTTCGTAAGGTGCACTAATTCATCTGCAGGATGATCAACCCAAAGCCAATGAGTGGGTCCTCGATAGTGGATGTACAAATCACATGACTGGTGACAAGAATCTATTGATGGGTGCTCCCTTATCAGCATCACATCTGAAGCATATCATCTTCGCTGACAAAGGCAAAATTCAGTCTTCGAAGGCTTTAGGAGAGGAGACTTGTATATTGTTGATTTCTCTACAGGACCACAACCGGCCGTATGCCTACTTGCAAAAGCTTCAGAAGGCTGGCTATGGCATCGACGACTTGGTCATGCTGGCATGAGGAATCTGCACACGCTTGCGAAGAAGAAGCATGCCATTAGCATTGAGATGTTGGAAATATGCCCTAGAGGCAATAATAAATTAGTTATTATTATATTTTCTTGTTCATGATAATCTTTTATTATCCATGCTATAATTGTATTGATAGGAAACTCAGATACATGTGTGGATACATAGACAACACCATGTCCCTAGTAAGCCTCTAGTTGACTAGCTCGTTGATCAATAGATGGTCACGGTTTCCTGACCATGGACATTGGATGTCGTTGATAACGGGATCACATCATTAGTAGAATGATGTGATGGACAAGACCCAATCCTAAGCCTAGCACAAAGATCGTGTAGTTCGTATGCTAAAGCTTTTCTAATGTCAAGTACCATTTCCTTAGACCATGAGATTGTGCAACTCCCGGATACCGTAGGAATGCTTTGGGTGTACCAAACGTCACAACGTAACTGGGTGGCTATAAAGGTGCACTACGGGTATCTCCGAAAGTGTCTGTTGGGTTGGCACGAATCGAGACTGGGATTTGTCCCTCCGTGTGACGGAGAGGTATCTCTGGGCCCACTCAGTAGGACATCATCATAATGTGCACAATGTGACCAAGGGGTTGATCACGGGATGATGTGTTACGGAACGAGTAAAGAGACTTGCCGGTAATGAGATTGAACAAGGTATGGGCATACCGACGATCGAATCTCGGGCAAGTACTATACCGCTAGACAAAGGGAATTGTATACGGGATTGATTGAATCCTCGACATCGTGGTTCATCAAATGAGATCATCGTGGAACATGTGGGATCCAACATGGGTATCCAGATCCCACTGTTGTTTATTGGCCGGAGAGTTGTCTCGGTCATGTCTGCATGGTTCCCGAACCTGTAGGGTCTACACACTTAAGGTTCGGTGACACTAGGGTTGTAGAGATAATAGTATGCGGTAACCTGAATGTTGTTCAGAGTCTCGGATGGGATCCCGGACATCATGAGGAGTTCCGGAGTGGTCCGGAGGTAAAGATTTATATATAGGAAGTCCAGTTTCGGCCACCGGGAAAGTTTCGGGGGTCATCGGTATTGTACCGGGACCACCAGAAGGGTCCCGGGGGTCCACCAGGTGGGGCCACCTATCCCGGAGGGCCCCATAGGCTGAGGGGGCGTGGGAACCAGCCCCTGGTGGGCTGGTGCGCCCCCCTGGGCCTCCCATGCACCTAGGGTTAGAAACCCTAAGGGGTGGGGGCGCCTCCACCTGTCTTGGAGGCCAAGCCACCCCTAGGGCCACCGCCCCCTCCCTAGATGGGATCTACAAGGGGCCGGCGCCCCCCTTAGGCCCCTATATATAGTGGAGGGGAGGGAGGGCAGCTGAACCTGAGTCCCTGGCGCCTCCCTCTTTCCCGTGACACCTCTTCCTCCCCGCTTGCGCTTGGCGAAGCCCTGCCGGGATCCCGCTACTTCCACCACCACGCCGTCGTGCTGCTGGATCTCCATCAACTTCTCCTCCCCTTGCTGGATCAAGAAGGAGGGGATGTCTCTCCCAACCGTATGTGTGTTGAACACGGAGGTGCCATCCGTTCGGCGCTAGGATCATCGGTGATTTGGATCACGACGAGTACGACTCCATCAACCCCGTTCACTTGAACGCTTCCGCTTAGCGATCTACAAGGGTATGTATATGCACTCCCCTCTCTCTCGTTGTTAGTCTCTCCATAGATAGATCTTGGTGACTCATAGGAAAATTTTGAATTTCTGCTACGTTCCCCAACAGTGGCATCATGAGCTAGGTCTATTGCGTAGATTCCATGCACGAGTAGAACACACAGTAGTTGTGGGTGTTGATTTTGTTCAATATGCTTACCGTTACTAGTCCAATCTTGATTCGGCGACATTGTGGGATGAAGCGTCCTGGACCGACCTTACACGTACACTTATGTGAGACAGGTTCCACCGACTGACATGCACTTGTTGCATAAGGTGGCTAGCGGGTGCCAGTCTCTCCCACTTTAGTCGGATCGGATTCGATGAAAAGGGTCCTTATGAAGGGTAAATAGCAATTGGCATATCACGTTGTGGCTTTTGCGTAGGTAAGAAATGTTCTTGCTAGAAACCCATAGCAGCCACGTAAAACATGCAAACAACAATTAGAGGACGTCCAACTTGTTTTTGCAGGGTATGCTATGTGATGTGATATGGCCAAAAAGAATGTGATGAATGATATGTGATGTATGAGATTGATCATGTTCTTGTAATAGGAATCACGACTTGCATGTAGATGAGTATGACAACCGACATGAGCCATAGGAGTTGTCTTAATTTATTGTATGACCTACGTGTCATTGAACAACGCCATGTAATTACTTTACTTTATTACTAACCGGTAGCCATAGTAGTAGAAGTAATAGTTGGCGAGACAACTTCATGAAGACACAATGATGGAGATCATGGTGTCATGCCGGTGACGATGATGATCGTGGAGCCCCGAAGATGGAGATCAAAAGGAGCAAAATGATATTGGGCATATCATGTCACTTTTTGATTGCATGTGATGTTTATCATGTTTATGTATCTTATTTGCTTAGAACGACGGTAGTAAATAAGATGATCCCTCATTAAAATTTCAAGAAAGTGTTCCCCCTAACTGTGCACCGTTGCGAAAGTTCGTCGTTTCGAAGCACCACGTGATGATCAGGTGTGATAGATTCTAACGTTCACATACAACGGGTGTAAGCCAGATTTACACACGTGAAACACTTAGGTTGACTTGACGAGCCTAGCATGTACAGACATGGCCTCGGAACACAAGAGACCGAAAGGTCGAGCATGAGTCGTATAGTAGATACGATCAACATGAATATGTTCACCGATGATGACTAGTCCGTCTCACGTGATGATCAGACACGGCCTAGTTGACTCGGATCATGTAATCACTTAGATGACTAGAGGGATGTCTATCTGAGTGGGAGTTCATAAGATGAACTTAATTATCCTGAACATAGTCAAAAAGGTTTTTGCAAATTATGTCGTAGCTCACGCTTTAGTTCTACTGTTTTTAGATATGTTCCTAGAGAGAATTTAGTTGAAAGTTGATAGTAGCAATTATGTGGACTGGGTCCGTAAACTGAGGATTGTCCTTGTTGCTTCGTAGAAGGCTTATGTCATTAATGCACCGCTCGGTGTGCTGAACCTCGGACGTCGTCTGTGGATGTTGCGAACATCTGACATACACGTTTTGATAACTATGTGATAGTTCAGTTAAACGGTTTAGAGTTGAGGCACCAAAGACGATTTCGAAACGTCACGGAACATATGAGATGTTTTGAATGCTGAAATTGGGATTTCAGGCTCGTGCCCACGTTAAGAGGTATAAGACCTCCGACGATTTTCTTAGCCTGCAAACTAAGGGAGAAAAGCTCAATCGTTGAGCTTGTGCTCAGATTGTCTGAGTACAACAATCACTTGAATCGAGTGGGAGTTGATCTTCCAGATGAGATAGTGATGTTTCTCCAAAGTCATTGCCACAAAGCTACTAGAGCTTCGTGATGAACTATAACATATCAGGGATAGAAATGATGATCCTTGAGATATTTGCGATGTTTGACACCGTGAAAGTATAAGTCAAGTAGGAGCATCAATTGTTGATGGTTAGTAAAACCACTAGTTTCAAGAAGGGCAAGGGCAAGAAGGGATACTTCATGAAACGACAAATCAACTGCTGCTCTAGTGAAGAAACCCAAGGTTGAACCCAAACCCGAGACTAAGTGCTTCTGTAATAAGGGGAACAGCCACCGGAATAGAATTACCCTAGATACTTGGTAGATAAGAAGGCAGGCAAGGTCGACGGAAGTATATTGGATATACATTATGTTAATGTTACTAGTACTCCTAGTAGCAATAGGGTATTAGATACCGGTTCGGTTGCTAATTAGTAACTCGAAATAAAAGCTACGGAATAAACGGAGACTAGCTAAAGGTGAGCTGACGATATGTGTTGGAAGTGTTTCCAAGGTTGATGTGATCAAGCATCGCACGCTCCCTCTACCATCGAGATTTGGTGTTTGTGTTGAGCATAGACATGATTGGATTATGTCTATCGCAATATGGTTATTCATTTAAGGAGAATAATGGTTACTCTGTTTATTTGAATAATACCTTCAATGGTCTTGCACCTAAAAGGAATGGTTTATTGAATCTCGATCGTAGTGATACACATTTTCATGCCAAAAGATATAAGTACCACTTACTTGTGGCACTGCCATGTAAGTCATATTGGTGTAAAACGCATGAAGAAGCTCCATGTTGATGGATCTTTGGACTCACTCATTTTTGAAAAGTTTGAGACATGCGAGCCATGTCTATTGGTGTATACGCATGAAGAAACTCCATGCAGATGGATCGTTTGGACTCACTTGATTTTGAATCGCTTGAGAAATGCAAATCATACCACATGTGCAAGATGACTGAAAAGCCTAGTTTTTAGTAAAATGGAACAAGATAGTAACTTGTTGGAAGTAACACATTTTGATGTGTGCAGTCCAATGAGTGCCGAGGCATGCAATGAATATCGTTATGTTCTTACTTCACAGATGATTCGAGTAGATGTTGAGTATATTTACTTGATGAAACGCAAGTCTGAATTATTGAATGGTTCAAGTAATTTTAGAGTGAAGTTGAAGATCATTGTGACAAGAGGATAAAATGTCTATGATATGATCATACAGATGAGTATCTGAGTTACGAGCTTTGGCACGTATTTAAGACATTGTGGAAATTGTTTCACAATTAATACCGCCTGGAACACCATAGTGTGATGGTGTGTCCGAACATCATAGTTGCACCCTATTGGATATGGTGCGTACCATGATGTCTCTTATCGAATTACCACTATCGTTCATGGGTTAGGCATTAGAGACAACCACACTCACTTTAATAGGGCACCACGTAATTCCGTTGAGACGACACCGTTTGAACTATGGTTTGGAGAAACCTAAGTTGTCGTTTCTTAAAAGTTTGGGGCTGCGACGCTTATGTGAAAAAGTTTCAGGTTGATAAGCTCGAACCCAAAGCGGATAAAATACATCTTCATAGGAAACCCAAAAATAGTTGGGTACACCTCCTATTTTAGATCCGGAAGCAAAAGGATTGTTTCTAGAAACGGGTCCTTTCTCAAGGAAAAGTTTCTCTTGAAAGAATTGAGTGGGAGGATGGTAGAGACTTGATGAGGTTGTTGAACCATCACTTCAACTAGTGTGTAGCAGGGCACAGGAAGTTGTTCCTGTGGCACCTACACCAATTGAAGTGGAAGCTGATGATAGTAATCATGAAACTTTGGATCAAGTCACTACCGAACCTCGTAGGGTGACAAGGATGCGTACTACTTCAGAGTGGTACAGTAATCATGTCTTGAAGGTCATGTTGCTAGACAACAATGAACCTACGAGCTATGGAGAAGCGATGGTGGGCCCGGATTCCGACAAATGGCTCGAGGCCATAAAAATCCGAGAAAGGATCCATGTCTTTGGAAGAAATACTTGATGGTCGTAAGGCCGTTGGGTACAGATGGATTTTAAGAAGAAGACAGACAATGATGATAAGTATCACCATTAAGAAAGCTTGACTTGTCGTTAAGATGTTTTCCGACAAGTTCAAGGAGTTGACTACAATGAGACTTTCTCACTCATAGCGATGCTAAGAGTCTGTTGGTGTCGGTGTCAAAACCGGCGGATCTCGGGTAGGGGGTCCCGAACTGTGCGTCTAGGCGGATGGTAACAGGAGACAAGGGACACGATGTTTTACCCAGGTTCGGGCCCTCTTGATGGAGGTAAAACCCTACGTCTTGCTTGATTGATATTGGTATTGTGGATGTTTACAAGAGTGGATCTACCACGAGATCAAGGAGGCTAAACCCTAGAAGCTAGCCTATGGTATGATTGTAATGGTTGTTGTTGTTGTCCTACGGACTAGAGCCATCCGGTTTATATAGACATCGGAGAGGGCTAGGGTTACATAGAGTCGGTTACAATGGTAGGAGATCTACGTATCCGTATCGCCAAGCTTGCCTTCCACGCCAAGGAAAGTCCCATCCGGACACGGGACGGAGTCTTCAATCTTGTATCTTCATAGTCTTGGAGTCCGGTCGATGATGATAGTCCGGCCGATGATAGTTCGGCTGATGATGGTAGTCCGGCTATCCGGACACCCCCTAATCCAGGACTCCCTCAGTAGCCCCTGAACCAGGCTTCAATGACGATAAGTCCGGCGCGTATATTGCTTGGCATTGCAAGGCGGGTTCCTCCTTCGAATGATAGAAGATTGTGAACACCAGGATAGTGTCCGGCTCTGCAAAATAAATTCCACATTCCACCGTAGAGAGAATAATATATACACAAGTTCAATCTGCTGACGCTTTTTGCGGCATGACGTCACGCTACTACCAAGCCATTACTTGAATCGTTTTTTACTCTACCACCTCAGCGCATTTAGCGAAGAGGTTTCCTTGGCACGTCTTGTCGAAGCAGAGATCGTGTTTCCCCTTAATCCGGGATTCTCATCAATACGGACGTGGGTAACCCAACCGCGCCATTGATGGTGACGCTTGGGGGATAAGCGAGTTTTACCAGGCCGGTGGGGGACGCGTAGACTTCGCCCGCCCATATAAGGGATAAGGATTCACCTTTTCACCTACGCCTTCTTCCTCCTTTGCTTATCCATCTCCGCGCACTCGAGCTCCAGCGCCCAAGCCCGCACATCTCGTCTCAACCTTCCACAGTTATGTCCGGAGCAAGAGGCAAGTGGATGACCTCCTCCGTTACGGAGGAGCACATCGAACGACTGCGCAGTGCCAGCTACCTGTCCGGCGACATCGCGCACCGGCTGCCCGACGAGGGGCATCTCATCCCCACCCCCAGGCCCCATGAGAGGGTCGTTTTTCTTCCCCACTTCCTCCGCGGACTGGGTTTTCCACTTCACCCCTTTGTCCGGGGGCTCATGTTCTACTACGGCCTGGATTTCCATGATCTGGCGCCGAACTTCATCCTCAACATCTCGGCGTTTATCGTCGTGTGCGAGGCCTTCCTCTGCATCCAGCCCCACTTCGGCTTGTGGCTGAAGACCTTCAATGTCAAGCCGAAGGTAGTGAAGGGCACTCAAGCGGAGTGCGGGGGCGCCATGTTGGGCAAGATGCCCAATGTCCTTTGGTTCGAAGGGGCCTTCATGGAATCCGTCAAGGGGTGGCAATCGGGGTGGTTCTATATCATCGAGCCGCGCGACCCTAAGTGGGCGGCGGCCCCCGAGTTCAGATCGGGTATCCCCATGCAGCTCACCTCCTGGAAAGAGAAGGGCTTGCTGTGGGGTAGTTCGGAGGAGTTGATGGTACTCCAAGCCTGTATCCAGAAGCTGGTGAAGAAGCTCAGGCTGGTTAACGCGGTCCAAGTCATGCTCGTCCGCCGGATTCTCCCTTGCCAAGAGCGGGCATTCAAACTGTGGGAGTTCAATCCGGAACAACACCAGGCGCTGAGCGGGCTCTTCGACACGACGTACGAAGGCGCCTGGAGGGTGCTGTTTAAGGGCGCCGAAGCCCCCGCATCCGCGACTGAAGATCGCGGATTTCGCTCGCAGCATCAAGCCGACGAGGTAAGTGATTCTACCCCTTTACGGGACACTTGCTTTTCATAGTTTGACTCTATGCGGGTTTTAATTTCCCCTTTTCCTTTGACAGGACTGGATGAGGAAGGCAGAGCAGATTATCTGCCCGACTCCCATGCCAGAAAACCCAGTAGATGCCCATCTAGCGAGGCTGCTGGTTCCGGCACCGCACGTGGTGCCGGAGAAGAAGGCCAAGAAGGAGGCCACGGGTGCTCGAAAGAGTTCCCATTTTCAGGTGTCCGGCGACTCCAGGGCGGACTCCTCCCCCAAAAACGAGGAGGAGAAAGAGGACTCTCTCCCAGAGGAGGGAGAGAGGAAGAGGAAGGCTTCCCCAACAGGGGAGGCCAAAGGGTCCAAGAGGGGAAGGACTATTCCCCCGGACAGCTCTGCCAACATCAATGTTGGCGAGGAAGAATGGCCTTCAAGGGCCAGGCCTCCGGCGAGATCGTAAGTATCCGGATTCCTGAATGATTTATAATTTCTTTTTCTGCGTCACATAGTGTCATTCTGATGCCGCATGTTGCCTGTAGTCTGGCCAATGATGATCTCCCCGCTTCATCGAGCGGGTCGTTGGCTCCGTCAGATGTAGACTCCATCCCGACCGCCTTCACCCCTCGCGACACCGAGGACGCCGAGGTGGGATCCCAAGAAGGGACCCATCAGGGGGAGGCTCTGAAGGTGCCACAAGGCAGCCTCTCGGACTTTGCACCGAACTCCACATCAGAACCCGCAGTGGTTCCGGAGTCCGGCCGGTGGCCCCTTCGCACGAAGGGCAAGACCGTGATGCCGGCGGCTTCCGTCCAACCGGAGGCGCCGGACAATTTGTTGGAGGCGCTCCAGAGCGCTTCCATCGAGGAAGAACACCGCACTATTATGAGTGCGGTGATTCAGAAGGTACAGCTCGCCAAGAGCGGGCTGACCGAAGCCTGCAGCAGCCTTCTATCAGGATTTGAGGTAAGAAGATAAAAATATGCAATGTAATACCACATAGACAGTAGCCCCTGATGCTCGGTTCGGTGTTCGAAAAGAAAAGCCGGACTGAGGATCTGAAAAAAAGAAGATATACGCAGGGTTGCGAAAAAATTATGTCAATATGGGTTGCAGGCTGCGCTGCTGACCTCTGCCGCACTGACTGCGGAGGTCGGTGCGTTGAAGCAGGAGCTCGAGTGGTCCGAGCAAGAGCTCGGTCGCGCCAAGAAGCAGCTCCAGGACAAAGAAGGTGAGTAACACCACTTTGAACTTGTACCTTACAGAAAAGGATTTAGGTTGCAACAAAAAATAACAAGGATAACATGGGTACTGCAGGGGCCACGAACGAGGTGGCGACCCTGAAGGAGGCCGTGTCCGCGGCCGAACGCAATGCGGCCGCGGAATGGGCAGAGCGAGAAAAGCAGGAGGCGCAGGTGGCGGTGGTTCAGCAAGAGCTCCAGGCTCTCATGGAAAAGCATGAGAGTTTGGAGTGTGACTCAAAGACTCGAGAGTCCGAGCTTGCCTCGGCTCTCGAAAGTGCCAAGACTGCCAAGGCCGATGCCCATAAGTCCCTTCAGGAGATTGAGTTGGTGAGGAAGATAGCGGCGGGTAAGGCATTTTTCATGCAAAGCAAGCATGTGAATGTAAATTACGTGTTACTTACCCGAATTCGGAGCTCTCCAGGGGCGTTTGCAGATCTGCCTCGCAGCGTGTCTGATGCCGCCGCATTCAACCGAGCCGAGGAGGGGAGCTCAATGGAGAAGGTCTTCTGGTCTCAGTATGCTGAGGCCGGCCATCCGGTGCCCCCTAGCGACCTGCTGAAGCAGCTGGTCGAGCTCCACAAGGCGGCCGAGCAGGCCATGAAGGGCCTCATAGTCCGGCTGTGGCCTGGAGAGGCCATGCCTGGGAGCTACTTCGGCCTCGTGCGACGGTTGTTGGATGCGTGCCCCTGGGTGGAGGTTATCAAGCGCTCCGCCTGTATTGAAGGTGCTCATCGGGCCCTTGCCCGCGCAAAGGTGCATTGGGGCAAGCTGGATGCGGAGAAGCTAATCACCGACGCGCCACCAGTGGGCAAGGAATATCGTACGCCCGAGATGTACTATAAGACTGTTCTGAAGGGTGCCCGCAAGATTGCGGATGAGTGCCCCAGGGATGTAATTATTGAGTAAATTCGCAATGTGTTATCCTGTGCGCTGAAAACTTTGTTTATATGCGCTAAGCAACGCTTGTTAATTTAAAATATTACCTTCTGTGCGGCCGTTTATTAAATTTGAGAGATGGCAAGTCGTCGGCTTCAGCCCCCATGCCACGAGTGCTAGGGTGTTCGGGATAAACTTGAGCACTCTTGTTCCCATTTTTGGGTCCATCTAGGGAGGCGCTCAACACAACGAACAAGGCAACCGGACTTATAGTGCTTGAACACTCTCACTTAGCCATAGAATTCTATAATTTTAAATTTCAGCGAAGCCCCTAGTATTCGGAAGACCGAATTCGGGGCGCTATCCACGCCTTCATCGGACATTATCCGGAACTTCGCTCGAAGCGGCGTAGGTCTTTAAGGACCCGAAAAGACCTCTCGAACAGCGACCAGTCTCTCGCCTTATCATGACGGTCAGTTTTAGCTTTCTCCACTGAGGCGTTAACCCGGCTCAACCGGGGAGCAATCGCAGTGGTTCTACCAGTGCTACCTTAGCCGATAGAACGGAACGTAAGGTGCCAAACTTGGGAGCCGGGCAAACCCAACTATTGACCCAAGACATGATTCGAAGCCGATTCATATAATGCTATAAGTTCGGGGTGCCGCACTTGTGAAAGTGTGCGGACTTTATCACACCATAATGCGGGGAACATAAGCCCCTGGTGTATTTGGCCGTACCAAAATGTACGGATGCAACATGTCGTAAATGAACATATATATATAAGGTAATGCAATTATGGGCAAAAAGTGCTGCATTTTATTCGAGAAGATCTGCTATGAGTGCGGAATGATACAAATAGTGCGGAAAGCAAGGGATTGGACGAATTAAAGGCGTCTCCCTCCAGGGGTAGGCCGCGGAATGGTGTATTTAACAAATTTAATGCTCGTAATGGAGACCACCTGAGTGTTCGTCGCGGCCTTTGTCCCTCCCTGGCTGTTGCATCATGAGTTCGGAAGGTTCGCCGCCGGACAGAGTTCTGTATAAAAAAGAGAGAAATAAAAGATAAAAAAGAGCGACACACTTGGGAGCCCCTGGTGTGGTCGAACCGCACTCTGGGTCTGTTGTGGTTGTGCCTCTCCCCCTATGCCCATGGTATCTCCAGGGCGTAATTATGTACGCGGAGAGTTTGTCTTACAATTGTGCGAGGGCTGGGGTTGAGGCCGCATTGCTACGCGTTCTCGGAACGTGCCAGCTGGTCTTGGTTGATGTTGCTCCGGGCGCGTTTGGCCGTGTCCGGTCGTTTAACGGCCGGACTCGAAAATTGCCTTAAAAGGCTGCTCTGTACTTCTGCCGCGAGAGCCGCTGTATGTTCCTCCGTTCGGAGGGAGCGTTCCGTGTTTCCATTGACCGTGATGACTCCACGAGGGCCTGGCATCTTGAGCAGGTTCCGTGTGACTGAGCCTGTACAACTGGCCTTGACACCTGGTATGACGCCTTTGAAGGTTGTCTTTGTAGGTTTAATCCTTGAAGGGTCTATGCCCATTGTGCACACTGTATCCTGATAAAGCAGGTTCAGGCTACTGCCGCCGTCCATCAAGACTCTTGTGAGGTGAAATCCATCGACGATTGGGTCTAAAACCAATGCGGCGAATCCGCCATGGCGGATACTGGTCAGATGGTCTCTTCGATCGAAAGTGATCGGGCAAGAGGACCATGGGTTGAATTTTGGGGCGACTGGCTCCATCGCGTATACGTCCCTTAGTGCACGCTTCCGCTCCCTCTTGGGTATATGCGTTGCGTATATCATGTTTACCGTCCGAACTTGAGGGGGGAATCCCTTTTGTCCTCTGTTGTTCGGCGGCCAGGTCTCTTCCTCGTCATCGCTGTGTAGCCCCTTGTCATTGTATTCGGCGATTAATTTGCCTGCCTGCTTGAATACCCAACAATCTCTGTTGGTGTGGTTAGCTGGCTTTTCGGGGGTTCCATGTATTTGACAGGAGCGGTCAAGTATTCAGTCCAAATTGGACGGGCCCGGAGTGGTTCTTTTGAATGGCTTCTTCCGTTGACCGGGCTTGGAGCCTCGGAATCCGGCGTTGACTGCCGTATCCTCATTGCTGTCGCCGTTAATGCGGTGTTTGTTTTTGTTTCGACGCGACCTGCCATTGCGGTCCTTGGTATCCGGACTGCCAGCGTTTTTGCTGAGGTTGTTGCTGCGAGCTAGCCAGCTATCCTCTCCCACACAAAAGCGGGTCATGAGTGATGTGAGGGCTGCCATGGATTTCGGCTTTTCCTGTCCTAGGTGCCGGGCCAGCCACTCGTCGCGGATGTTATGTTTGAAGGCAGCGAGGGCCTCTGCATCCGGACAGTCGACGATTTGATTTTTCTTTGTTAAGAACCGTGTCTAGAATTGCCTGGCCGATTCGTCTGGCTGCTGGATTATGTGGCTTAGGTCATCTGCGTCCGGTGGTCGCACATACGTGCCCTGGAAGTTGTCAAGGAATGCGGCTTCCAGGTCTTCCCAGCATCCAATTGACTCTGCGGGCAGGCTGTTAAGCCAATGCCGAGCTGGTCCTTTAAGCTTGAGCGGGAGATATTTGATGGCGTGAAGATCGTCGCCGCGGGCCATATGTATATGGAGGAGATAATCCTCAATCCAAACCACGGGGTCTGTTGTGCCATCGTAGGATTCGATATTAACGGGTTTAAACCCTTCAGGGATTTGATGATCCATTACTTCGTCAGTGAAGCATAGTGGGTGTGCGGCGCCTCTGTATTGAGAAATATCGCGACGTAGCTCGAGAGAGCGTTGTCTGCTGTGTTCGGCCCGGTCGGAGTAGTTGTATCCGGCGCAACGGTATTCGTCGTGGGTCTTGGGGTGCCCACGTGATCCATAGATAGATCTGGATTGTCTTGCCTTGTCCTCCAATATATCCCGCAAGTCCGGCGCGTTCCCCCGTGGCTTCATGCTTTTTGAGCGATGCCGGGGTACGGTTTTGGTGGAGGGCTTGCATGCCTCTCTATCACGGCCACGAGGTGGTCGGTCTGCCGTATTGTGCACTGGTGATGCAGGTTTGTACGCTTCCTCCTCTAGTCGGGGGAGCAACTTGCGTTTTGGGTAACTTTTGGAGGGGCGTTCGAGTTCATACTCTTCGGCCGCGAGGACCTCGGTCCATCTGTCGGCCAGTAGGTCTTGATCAGCTTGAAGCTGTTGCTGCTTTTTCTTTAGGCTGTTTGCCGTGGCCATTAGCCTGCGTCTGAAACGCTCTTGTTCGACGGGATCCTCAGGCACGATGAATTCGTCGTCGTCGAGGCTTGCCTCGTCTCCGGAGGGAGGTAAGTAATTATCATCCTCGACCTCTTCGTCTGCCGCCCTCTCGTGAGGGCTTGCTTCTGCCTCCTCCTGCGCTGGATCATGCTGGAGGGGGTTGTCTTCGGCACTTTCTGGGGTGTTATTATCTCCTGTGCCGGAATCTCTATTCTTGCTGTGGCGGGATTTAGAGCGGCGCCGCTGACGCCGGCGCTTGGGCTGTTTCTTTAAGGAATCGGCCTTCGTTGCTTCTTCGCCGTCCCCATCTTTTGGGGTGTCCACCATATATATTTCGTATGACGAGGTGGTCTTCCAGTGTCCTGTAGGCACTGGTTCTTGATAGTCTCCGGCATCGTCGTCCATACCGTCGATGTCTTCAGAGTCGTAGTCGAGTATGTCGGTTAGATCGTCGACGGTGGCTACGAAGTGGGTGGTGGGTGGGCCTTGAATTTCTTCGCCGTCCGCATCCCAACCATCCTGGCCGTAGTTCGGCCAGGGCTCTCCGGATAGCGAGAGATGCTTCAGTGAATTTAAGATATTGCCGAAGGGTGAGTGCTGAAAGATGTCTGCAGCGGTGAATTCCATGATCGGCGCCCAGTCTGATTCGACCGGCAGGGGCGCAGGAGGTTCGGAGTCCGGCAGAGAGTCCAGCACCTCGGAGTCATGAGCTTTATGCGGGACAAGGTAAGTGTTCAGCTCCATCGCCGTAGAAGTTGCAGCTCCCGAGGCGGTGTCCAGCCATCCGTCCTCGATCTGAGCGATCGGCTCCGGACTATGGGTCGGAGCGGATTCGTGTGCGGCCTCCAAGGTGCTGTCCGGCGGCAGAGTTAGGTCGTGCCCATCGTGACAGCACGGCACGCTCGGCTGTGGCTCAGATCCATCGAAGATCAAGTCCCCGTGGATGTCGGCCATGAAGTTTAGGCTTCCAAACCTGACCTGACGGCCAGGGGCGTAGCTTTCGATCTGCTCCAGATGGCCAAGTGAGTTGGCCCGCAGTGCGAAGCCGCCGAATACGAAGATCTGTCCGGGGAGAAAAGTCTGACCCAAGACTGCGTCATTGTCGATTGAAGAGGCCATCAAGCCTATCGGTGACGACACAGAGGAACTCTCAATGAAAGCACCAATGTCGGTGTCAAAACCGGCGGATCTCGTGTAGGGGGTCCCGAACTGTGCGTCTAGGCGGATGGTAACAGGAGACAAGGGACACGATGTTTTACCCAGGTTCGAGCCCTCTTGATGGAGGTAAAACCCTACGTCCTGCTTGATTGATATTGGTATTGTGGATGCTTACAAGAGTGGATCTACCACGAGATCAAGGAGGCTAAACCCTAGAAGCTAGCCTATGGTATGATTGTAATGGTTGTTGTTGTTGTCCTACAGACTAGAGCCATCCGGTTTATATAGACACCGGAGAGGGTTAGGGTTACATAGAGTCGGTTACAATGGTAGGAGATCTACGTATCCGTATCGCCAAGCTTGCCTTCCACGCCAAGGAAAGTCCCATCCGGACACGGGACGGAGTCTTCAATCTTGTATCTTCATAGTCTTGGAGTCCGGTCGATGATGATAGTCCGACCGATGATAGTTCGGCTGATGATGGTAGTCCGGCTATCCGGACACCCCCTAATCCAGGACTCCCTCAGTTGGGATTATATTAGCAATTACTGTATGATTTATGAAATCTTGCAGATAGGATGTCAAATCATTGTTTCCTCGACGATATCCTTGAGGAAAGGTTGTATGTGATACAACCAGAAGGTTTTGTCTATCCTGAAGAACGCTAACAAATATGCAAAGCTCCAGCAATCCTTCTGAGGACTGGGGTAAGCATCTCGGAGTTGGAATGTACGCTTTAATGAGATGATCAAAGATTTTGGGTTTATACAAAATTTATGAGAAACTTGTATTTCCAAAGAAGTGAGTGGGAGCACTATAGAATTTCTGATGAGTATATGCTGTTGACATATTGTTGATCAGAAATGATGTAGAATTTCTGGAAAGCATATAGGGTTATTTGAAAGGTGTTTTTCAATAGAAAACCTGGAAGAAGCTGCTTGAACATTGAGCATCAAGATCAATGAGGATAGATCAAAAACGCTAAATGGTACTTTCAAATGAGCACATACCTTGGCATGATCTTGAAGGTGTTCAAGATGGATCAGTCAAAGAAGGAGTTCTTGCCTGAGTTGTAAGGTATGAAGTTAAGAGTTAAAGCTCGACCACGGCAGAAGAGAGAGAAAGGACGAAGGTCGTCCCCTATGCTTCAGACGTAGGCTCTATAGTATGCTATGCTGTGTACCGCACCGGAAGTGTGCCTTGCCATGAGTCAGTCAAGGGGTACAAGAATGATCCAGGAATGGCTCGTTGGACAGCGGTCAAAATTGTCCTTGGAGTAAATAAGGACATGTTTCTTGATTATGGAGGTGATAAAGAGTTCGGCGTAAAGGGTTACGTCGATGCAAGCTTTAACACCTATTCGAATGACTCTGAGTAGCAAACCGGATACGTATAGTGGAGCAACCATTTGGAATAGCTCCAAGTGGAGCGTGGAAGCAGCATTTACAATATGACCTGGAGATTTGCGAAATACATACGGATCTGAATGTTGCAGACCCGTCGACTAAAACCCCTCTCACAAGCAAAACATGATCAAACCCCAGAACTCATTGAGTCTTAATCACATGGTGATGTGAACTAGTTCAGTGACACTAGTAAACTCTTTGGATGTTGGTCACATGGCGATGTGACCTATCAGTGTTAATCACATGGCAATGTGAACTAGATTATTGACTCTAGTGCAAGTGGGAGACTGTTGGAAATATGCCCTAGAGGCAATAATAAATTAGTTATTATTATATTTCCTTGTTCATGATAATCGTTTATTATCCATGCTATAATTGTATTGATAGGAAACTCAGATACATGTGTGGATACATAGACAACACCATGTCCCTAGTAAGCCTCTAGTTGACTAGCTCGTTGATCAATAGATGGTCACGGTTTCCTGACCATGGACATTGGATGTCATTGATAATGGGATCACATCATTAGGAGAATGATGTGATGGACAAGACCCAATCCTAAGCCTAGCACAAAGATCGTGTAGTTCGTATGCTAAAGCTTTTCTAATGTCAAGTATCATTTCCTTACACCATGAGATTGTGCAACTCCCGGATACCGTAGGAATGCTTTGGGTGTACCAAACATCACAACGTAACTGGTGGCTATAAAGGTGCACTATGGGTATCTCCAAAAGTGTCTGTTGGGTTGGCACGAATCGAGACTGGGATTTGTCACTCCGTGTGACGGAGAGGTATCTCTGGGCCCACTTGGTAGGACATCATCATAATGTGCACAATGTGACCAAGGGGTTTATCACGGGATGATGTGTTACAGAACGAGTAAAGAGACTTGCCGATAACGAGATTGAACAAGGTATTGACATACCGACGATCGAATCTCGGGCAAGTACTATACCACTAGACAAAGGGAATTGTATACGGGATTGATTGAATCCTCGACATCGTGGCTCATCTGATGAGATCATCGTGGAACATGTGGGAGCCAACATGGGTATCCAGATCCCGTTGTTGGTTACTGGCCGGAGAGTTGTCTCGGTCATGTCTGCATGGTTCCCGAACCCGTAGGGTCTACACACTTAAGATTCCGTGACACTAGGGTTGTAGAGATAATAGTATGCGGTAACCCGAATGTTGTTCGGAGTCCCGGATGAGATCCCGGACGTCACGAGGAGTTTTGGAGTGGTCCGGAGGTAAAGATTTATATATAGGAAGTCCAGTTTCGGCCACCGGGAAAGTTCCAGGGGTCATCGGTGTTGTACCGGGACCACCGGAAGGGTCCCGGGGGTCCATCGGGTGGGGCCACCTATCCCGAAGGGCCCCATAGGCTGAGGGGGCGTAGGAACCAGCCCCTGGTGGGCTGGTGCGCCCCCCTTGGGCCTCCCATGCACCTAGGGTTAGAAACCCTAAGGGGTGGGGGCGCCTCCACCTGTCTTGGAGGCAAGCCACCCCTAGGGCTGCCGCCCCCCTCCCTAGATGGGATCTACAAGGGGCCGACGCCCCCCTAGGCCCCTATATATAGTGGAGGGGAGGGAGGGCAGCCGAACCTGAGTCCCTGGCACCTCCCTCTCTCCCGTGACACCTCTTCCTCCCCGCTTGCGCTTGGCGAAGCCTGCCGGGATCCCGCTACTTCCACCACCACGCCGACGTGCTGCTGGATCTCCATCAACCTCTCCTCCCATTGCCTGATCAAGAAGGAGGAGATGTCTCTCCCAACCGTATGTGTGTTGAACGCGGAGGTGCCGTCCATTCGGCGCTAGGATCATTGGTGATTTGGATCACGACGAGTACGACTCCATCAACCCCGTTCACTTGAACGCTTCCGCTTAGAGATCTACAAGGGTATGTAGATGCACTCCCCTCTCTCTCGTTGCTAGTCTCTCCATAGATAGATCTTGGTGACTCGTAGGAAAATTTTGAATTTCTGCTATGTTCCCCAACAGGAGAATGTCAAATTCCTCAAGGATCATTTGTGCGGAGCCTGTGAAGCTGGAAAGATGACCAAGGCCAAACATCCAGCGAAGACTATCATGACTACCACTCGTCCATTTGAATTGCTTCACATGTATCTGTTTGGTCCTAATCATTATTCTGCAGTTACAAATGATGCATCTCTATATGGCTTTGTTATTGTTGATGATTATTCTCGTTACACATCGGTGCACATTGTCACTTACAAACATGAGGTGAAGGAAGTCTTCAAACGATTTTCCTCGAGGGCTTCAACCAACTTTGGTGTGAAGATCAAGCACATCAGAAGTGACAATGGGACTGAGTTCAAGAATTCCGGTCTTGATGACTATCTTGATGAACTTGGTATT
Source organism: Triticum aestivum (assembly GCF_018294505.1). Taxonomy (NCBI): domain Eukaryota; kingdom Viridiplantae; phylum Streptophyta; class Magnoliopsida; order Poales; family Poaceae; genus Triticum; species Triticum aestivum. The sequence continues at coordinate 319,386,842 of NC_057807.1, read as the reverse complement.
ACTCATTAGTTATCTGCTCCATATACTCCTCAGCAGAATGGCGTCGTGGAGCGCAAGAACAGAAATCTTGTTGAGATGGCTCACACTATGCTTGATGAATACAAGACGCCTCGTCGTTTCTGATTGAGGCAATTGATACCGCGTGCCACATCATCAACAGAGTATATCTTCACAAATTCTTCAAGAAGACTGCTTATGAACTCCTCACTGACAAGAAACCCAATGTGAGTTATTTCAAAGTCTTCGGTGCTAAATGTTGGATTAGAGATCCTCATCACAATTCTAAATTCGCACCGAAAGCACATGAGGGTTTTATGCTTGGTTACGGAAAGGACTCGCACACCTACAGAGTCTTCAACAACGTTCTTCACAAAGTTGTTGAAATTGTAGATGTGCAGTTCGATGAAGCTAATGGCTCGCAAAGAGAGCACCTACCTTCTGTGTTAGATGAACCAACACCTAATGAATCCATCAAGTTCAAGGCTACTGAGGATGTCATTCCTACCGAAGAATCTGCTAAAGAATTCATTCCAGAACGTGAAGAATGCCGATCTGGTACACCTGAAGAAAATGGTGCTGAGGAAAATGGTCCTGAAGAAAATGCGGATCAAATTCCTCGACGACAACCCGCTCATCCTCGCGTTGCAAACGAAGTGCAATTTGAGAGAATCATCGATGACATTGAGGCACCAGGTCCTCTCACATGCTCAAAAGCTTCACATTTGTCTAACTTTTGTGGGCACTTTGCTTTTGTCTCTATCACAGAGCCCACTAAGGTAGATGAAGCATTTCTAGAGCCTGAGTGGATTCAAGCTATGCAAGAAGAATTACACCAGTTCGAGCTCAACAACGTCTGGGAACTGGTCAAACGTCCAGATCCTCGCAAGCACAATATCATTGGCACAAAGTGGATCTACTGCAACAAGCAAGATGAAATTGGCCTTGTGGTGAGGAATAAGGCACGACTTGTAGCTCAAGGCTACACACAGGTTGAAGGAATTTATTTCGATGAAACTTTTGCACCTGTTTCTAGACTTGAGGCTATTCACATATTACTTTCTTATGCTAACCATCATGATATCTTCTTACAACAAATGGATGTGAAAAGTGCATTCCTCAATGGTAAGCTTGAGGAAGAAGTATATGTTGCTCAACCCCCAGGTTTTGAAGATCCAAAGCATCCTGACAAAGTCTTCAAACTCAATAAGGCCCTGTATGGCCTCAAGCAGGCCCCTTGGGCGTGGTATGCTACTTTGAAGGAATTCCTCATGAAGAAAGGCTTCAAACCCGGTTCTCTCGACCCAACTCTTTTCACTAAATCTTATGATGGTGAACTGTTTGTGTGCCAAATTATGTTGATGACATCATTTTTTGCTGTACTGACCAATGCTATAGTGATGAATTTGCCTATATGGTGAGTGAAGAATATCAAATGTCTATGATGGGAGAATTGAAATTCTTTTTAGGTCTTCAAATTTGTCAACAGCGCAATGGCATATTCGTATCTCAAGAGAAATACCTCAAAGATGTATTGAGGAAATTCAGCATGCAAGATTGCAAAGGGGTCAAAATTCCTATGCCCATAAGTGGCCATCTATGCACTGATGAAAATGGTATCGACTCCGATCAAAAGGTATACCGCTCCATGATTGGCTCTTTATTGTATTTATGTGCATCTAGGCCAGATATTATGCTTAGTGTTTGCATGTGTGCCCGATTTCAAGCTACACCGAAGGAGTCACACCATAAGGCTGTGAAGCATATTCTTCGATATCTAGCTCACACACCAACACTTGGATTATGGTACCCCAAGGGCTCGACTTTTTATCTCATTGGATATTCAGACTCTGACTATGCTGGTGATCGTGTGGACGGCAAGTCAACATCTGGCACATGCCATTTCCTCGGACGATCTTTGGTCTTTTGGTCCTCGAAGAAACAGAACTGCGTATCACTATCTATAGCTGAAGCTGAGTACATAGCTGTTGGTTCTTGCTGTGCTCAATTGTTGTGGATGAAGCAAACTCTCAAGGACTATGGCATCAACATGAAGAATGTGCCTCTCTACTATGACAATGAGAGTGCAATTAAGATTGCTCACAACCCAGTTCAGCACTCGAAGACAAAGCACATCCAAATTCGTCATCATTTTCTTCATGATCATGTGTGGAAGGGCGACTAGCCGATATCTTCACAAAGCCCTTGGATGAGAAGATATTTAGCAAGTTGAGGTGTGATCTAAATATCCTAGAATCTTTGAATGTTCTTTGAAAAGGACACTCACCCTAACACTTATGCAAAATTGATGACTTAGATGTGCAACACGCGAAGAAACATTTTTCTTCAATCAATGAAGACTAACACTCTAAGTGTGAAGAAATTAACGAAGAATTTGATTCTCAGAGCCCTACAACAATTATACGCGGTGTCTGAAATCATCATTCTTATACGGTGGGTCACGCCACCACCAAAAGTTGAAAATCTTCAATTTGAGTTTTTCCTCAGTTTTTGAAATTCCTCAATTGTTCAAATTCTTCAACTTTGCATTGTCTTCACTATCTCCGTCGTTTTTCTTCATTGGCATATATATATATATATGAGTTTATGTCCTCTACAGCATTCACTTATTGCTATTTCTTCAAGCTGTTTTTTCTGCTAAGTGAATGTGATCGGACCCTTCCCCTCTATGCTAAACTCAACCCTATTTTTCACAAATTCTTCATGTGCGTTCTATTTGAAACTCGTTCAAAATCTTCACTGTGTCCTTGTTAGTTAAAGAAATTGCGAACGGAACTTTTAACTTATCTTATCTAAATTTTCAGCTTTGCCTCTCAAACCGTTCCGCATCCCACGATAATCCTTATCTATTCACCATGATCTCACATGATCGCCACCTCTCAGTATGTGGGTGACACACGTCAAGCGAATGAGAAGGGTCAGGGGCATGTCCGTCCAATTTCTTCAAGCGTACAGTTTTTCACTCCGACTATAAATACCCCCTCCCCTTCCTCACTTCTCTTTTACTCTGCTCGATCTCACTCCCGCTCGAGTTTCTCAAACCCTAGCGCTGCCGCTACTTCATCGTCATCGGTGAGGAAGAGCTTCACTGCCTCGACCTCGTCGCCGTCGTACTCGCGTCGGCTGTGGATTTCTTCACTCCGCCACCGCCGTAGCTGTCTTCCTCTGCCGAGTTAGGGTGTGGAAGATCTGAACTGATGAACTTCACATCTACACTTGCCAGTTCCTCGTGTTCTTCATCAAGGGTAATTAAAAGTTACTTTTACTGCCCTCTTTGATTCAAATGAATTCTTAAAAATCTTCAAAGGTGTTTATTCTTCAAATCTGCACACACTGAACACCTCACATGTCATCTGCTCTTGATTTGTTTCTCTAAGCAATAATTTTTCTTTAAGATTCCTCAATTGTGTGGATCTTCGATCTATACAACTCTGAAACCTAAGACAAAGAACGCTTGGTGAAATTCTTCAAGACTCATCTGGTCAAATTCCTCAAACTTATTCTTTTGAGAAACCTTCTGAGAACGCATATGACCTCTCCAAATTCCTCGCAACTATACTCTGTTCATAGGTACCCATGTCTGCTGCTGAATCACTAGGTTCTCATCAACTTAACTCATTTGCATCGTTCCTTGAAGAAAACTTGCATACATCTTCAGAGAATTCCATTGTTCAAATCCCTCAGCTGAAGAAAATGGCTGATGGTAAGAAGCCACAGAAGGGTGGAAAGAGGCCTGAGGTCAATACTGCTTTCGAGATCCCTGATGACATATACAAGGATTATTGCACTCCTAATGAGACCAAATTTGGCAAGGAGGACAAAAATCAGCGCAAGGTGCGCATACAAAGGATAGAGAGGAGATGGGCACGGGAATGGAGGGAGTACAGATATGTTACTCCCAAGTATATGAAGAAATTCTCTCTCAACCCTCCATGCCCAAGACTTCCGTTGGCACCTGGCCAATTGGCAGATCCCACCAGCCTCAAGCGTGGTGAGGGTTATCTTGATGAATGGGCAAAGCGCCAGGCCAAACTGGCCAAACAGGCAAAGGAAGCAGTGAGGAAATCTAATGAAGACTCTGCTGCTGCTGCTACTGCTGCTGAGACCTCTGCAAGCAAGCCAAAGAAGGCCATGCCTAAGAAGCCTGCTCACAAGCCAAGGGCTTCTCCCTCAATGCCCTCACGGCCAAGTTCCTCAGCAATGCCCTCGCGACCAGATTCTTCAAAGCCCTCACGGCCAACTCCTCAAACCGCTCCTCCTCCTTCAAAGTCCTCAGTTCCTCCGACAAAGTCCTCAGATGCTCCCAACTAAATCCTCTGCACCTATGCATCTCTCCACGTGCCAAAGGACTACATGCATCTCAATTGCCTCAGGAGCTTCTACGTGTTCCTCAGCTGCACCAAATTTCTCAACTGGCCCCTCTCTACTGAAAAAGGCAACTGCTGGACGAGGCTCTCGACCAAGTCCTCACAAGAAGCAGGTCGCCTTTCAAGTGCCATCTGATGATGATGAGGCTGATGATGAAGAACTTGCCGAAATCATCAGAGACAGGCAGGCCAGGGCCACTAGAGCCAAAGGCAGCAATGTGCCATCGTTATTGGATCCAAAGTTGATCCTAGATTTCATTGATCTATGGCACAAGGACCCGAACACACCTTTGCCAGAGATGAACCTAACTCCTGGTCAAAGTCATGTTTTGACTACCTTCATTGAAGAAGAAAAATGGAAATATGAAGAAGGAAGAAGAGTGAAGAAAACGCAGTACAAGAAAGAGCGCTTTCTGAGGGAAAATGTTCTGAAGCTTTCCCCTGAACAACTTGTTGCCTTACAAGCTAAGATCGAGCAACTGAGTGATGAATTTGATCGCTACTATGCTGACTGGCTTGGAGCCAAAGGCAGATTTGTGAAGATTACTAATAAATTCACTTCAAATGTTACAGCCCCAACGCAACAAGAAAATCCTCAGGCTGATGCATCTGCACAGCCTACTGAAGAACATGCCAGCACCGCTGATGACAATCAGGCTGCTAAAGAAAATGAAAGTACCAGGGCTAATGACTGCATTCCAGCCGCTGAAGAAATTGCCAGAGCATCCACTAGTGTTGCGCCTGAAGAAAATGAAGAAGTCAGGACAACTGCATCAGTTGTGCCTGAAGAAAATGAACCAAATTCCTCTGCTCCTCCTGCACCAATGCCAACTCCAATCCTTCCATCTGCATCAGATGTGAAGAAGACCAAGGCTGCAGAGCGCGCAACTGTGAAGAAAAGGAAGGCATCAACTTCATCAGATTCTTCAGCTCCGAAGAGGATGAAGCCTTGGACAAGCTCAATTGACAACCCAATTGACGCCGTTCATGTCTCATTCATGCCATCAAAGGACCTTGTTCCTTTTGATGAAGATTATGTGATTCCAAGTGAATCAGATGAAGAAATTCCTTCTGCTGCTTCGTCAGAGCAGTTGGATGAAGAAATTGAAGTGGATGGAATCCCTTAAACACCAGTTATCTCCTCGCATATGCCTCAGTTTACTGCTGAAGAGGACGGCGTTGAAGAAGTGGAAGATGAAGATGTGGACATCGGCTGTACCACACACGTGCTGAATGATTACTTTTCAGAAAGTCAGCATCCCAGATCTCCATAGATCACCCCACTTCAACAAATTCCTCAGTCCCCTATTGCTACTGAAGTACAAATGGGATCTGAAGAACCTCATGCAACCCCACCTGTCCATGAAGAAATTCCAGCCACTAGTGCTGATGAAAATGTTAATGAAGAATTGAAGACCCATGCTGCCACTGAAGAAGAAGCTGAAATTCCTTAGCCTGTGGAAGCTGAGATTGCGATTCCTGAGGTAGTAATGCAATTGAGCGATACTCCTCACCCCAAGCCAAAGGATCCCTTCTCAAAGAAGCAGAAATTCAAGGCTGATGATTTCTTCGGCGAGCATGTGTTTTTCACTGAATTCAACCCATATGACTCTGCTCGTCTTAGAAGGAAGCGCTTCTGGACTGCCAGCTAGGCAAACTTCTATTCTTCACTGCTATTCAACAAAGACAAAGTCTTCGACCACGAGCATATTCCTCATGTGGACATGGAATCAATGCCTAATACGTCCATTTTGCATCATGCTTTTATATCAATATTTATTGCATTATGGGCTGTTATTACACATTATATCTCAATACTTATGGCTATTCTCTCTTATTTTACAAGGTTTAACATGAAGAGGGGAATGCCGGTAGATGGAATTTTGGCTGGAAAAGGAGCAAACGTTGGAAACCTATTCTGCACAGCTCCAAAAGTCTTGAAACTCGACGAAACAACTTTTTGGAATTAATAAGAATTTCTGAGCGAAAGAAATATGCCAGGGGGGCGCGCCCCCTATGTCCTGGGCCCCCTGGTGGGCCTCCGGTGTCCATCTTCTGCTATATCATCGCTTTTACCCTGGAAAAAATCGTGGGCAAGCTTACGGGACAAAACTCCATCGCCACGAGGCGGAACCTTGGCAGAATCAATCTAGGGCTCTGGCGGAGCTGTTCTGTCGGGGACACTTTCCTCCGGGAGGGGGAAATCATCACCAACATCATCACCAACGATCCTCTCATCAGGAGGGGGTCAATCTCCATCAACATCTTCACCAGCACCATCTCCTCTCAAAACCCTAGTTCATCTCTTGTATCCAATCTTGTATCAAAACCACAAATTAGTACCTGTGGGTTGCTAGTAGTGTTGATTACTCCTTGTAGTTGATGCTAATTGGTTTACTTGGTAGAAGATCATATGTTCAGATCCTTTATGCATATTATTACTCCTCTGATTATGAACATGAATATGCTTTGTGAGTAGTTAAGTTCGTTCCTGAGGACATGGGTGAAGTCTTGCTATTAGTAGTCATGTGAATTTGGTATTCGTTCGATATTTTGATGAGATGTATGTTGTATTTTCCTCTAGTGGTGTTATGTGAATGTCGACTACATGACACTTCAGCATTATTTGGGCCTAGAGGAAGGCATGGGGAAGTAATAAGTAGATGATGGGTTTCTAGAGTGACAGAAGCTTAAACCCTAGTTTATGCGTTGCTTCGTTAGGGGCTGATATGGATCCATATGTTTAATGTTGTGGTTAGGTTTACCTTAATACTTCTTTTGTAGTTGCGGATGCTTGTAATAGGGGTTAATAATAAGTGGGATGCTTGTCCAAGAAAGGGCAGTACCCAAGTGCCGGTCCACCCACATATCAAATTATCAAAGTACCGAACGCGAATCATATGAACGTGATGAAAACTAGCTTGACGATAATTCCCAATGTGTCCTCGGGAGCTCCTTTCTCATTATTAGAAATTGTCCAGGCTTATCCTTTGCTACATAAAGGATTGGGCCACCTTTCTGCACTTTATTTACTTTATTTACTTGTTACTCATTACTATTTATCTTATCACAAAACTATCTATCACCTACAATTTCAGTGCTTGCAGAGAAAACCTTACTGAAAACCGCTTATCATTTGCTTCTGCTCCTCATTGGGTTCGACACTCTTACTTATCGAAAGGACTACGATTGATCCCCTACACTTGTGGGTCATCAATGCCTTGCTTCTCTCCAGTCCTCAGTGTGCTTCATGATGCAGGATTGCTCAACTTTTGCTCTGACATTGTTGATTGGAATGAAGAGCTTATTCTTCAGTTCTATGCAATGCTGCACATCACAGGTTATGTTGATGATATCAACACTTGGGTGTTGGACTGAATGACCGAAAATACTCATTACAAAGCACCGGCCTCTGAATTACTTCATGCCCTGCCAATTAGTCCTCCACCTGAAGGTGCTCGTTGTCTGTACCAAGAACCTGGACTTACTGCTCATTACATGCAAGTGCTAATGAAGCCTCTGAAGCCCGGTCAAGCCCCACGGACCAAATTCCTTGTGAAGGAATTGCTGTATGTGCCAAGAACAGTCTATCACATTCTGACGAAGACTTTGAGTCCAATCAAAGGCCACGACTCATATGATGAGGAAATTGTTCGCATCATGAAGAATCTGATGTTCAACATCATGCATGGCATCCCTGTCAATTATCATGATTTCTTCATGAGGACTCTGGCAAATGTTGCACTTTCTCCGTTTGAGCTGAAGCCTTATGCTCCTTGGATTATGAGATTCCTCATAACAAGGTCTTCACTCAACTATAAAGCTGATTTTCAGAATCACCTCAGCTACTTGCCCCCGATTGAAGTCCTCAAGCGGACATATTCCTCAGCTAATGAGAAGGGCAAGACACCGACAGTTATTGATGAAGGCATTCGTCCATTGGATGGTCAGTTTCGCAAAGCTGCATCTTATTCCACCAATGATGACTCTGCCACTCATGACTCTGCTGCCAATGCATCCAAGCCTAATCCTCAAACCACTGGTCCTCGTGTGATGACTGACCATGAGCTGCTCCTTAGTCTTCACCAGAAGGTGGATCAAAACCACAAATGGGTTAAGCGTCAGTTTGGTTCTATTCTTCACAACATGACTGCTACACATAATGCAGTGAAGAAAAACCATTACTACCTCCATGAAGTCTTCGATCGCACCTGGGCTATTCTGTCACATTTATATGGTGAAGAAGATCTGAAGCAAATGGGTTTCAAGGAAGATTTTGACTGGTCTGCTCCTCCACCGAAGAAGTACAAGAAGTTCAAGGTTCCTTCCTTGGTAGCCAGTTCATATTCTTCATCACGCGACACGGACGAGTATGAAGACTTGGACGACACTGCGGCAGGCCCTACAATGACACACGACCCCAACAACACTGGCGCTCCTCCATCATCATGATATTCTTCAGGGGCGTTAGTCCTCATTTTCAACCCTTTTGGTCATTCGATGACAAAGGGGGAGAAATTTGAGTTAGTCTTCAAGCGGGTCTATCTTAAATGGGCGTTTTTTTGCTAAGTTACAACTCTCGTTCTTTTGATGACTTTGCTGGATCGAGTTGTAAACTTAAACTCTATGGTGTCCTGATACTTTTGCGGAGGTCTTCTGCATGCTTATTCCTCATTCACCATATTTCATCATGATGAATTACATCAGTCACCATATCTCATCATGCATTTCAAATTCTTCAGATTATAGTTCAAATGCATGTATGAATTACAAGATATAGGGGGAGATCTCCATGATTATACTCTTCAAGTGTGCATTGCTTCAAAAGCAAATTCCTCACTATGCACATCTTCAGGGGGAGTTCTTCTATATCTTGCAATCAAATTCCTCAATATCAGTATTTACACTTCATATGTTTATCCCCGTTGAAAACTTAACCTATATTGTCATCAATCACCAAAAAGGGGGAGATTGTAAGTGCATCTAGTGCCCCTTAGTGATTTTGGTGTATTGAAGACTTATAGGTTAAGGGACTGATGCGTTTGTGAGTGTACACAGGTCTATAAGTCTATAAGGAGTTTGATATTTACAGAGAAAGTCGAACCCTAAAAATGAAGTTCTTCGGCTGAAGACTTTCTAAAGACTTTGAAAGTGAAGAAATTGGTGTGACCTTGAAGACTTGGAATTCATTCGAGGAACATGAAGCGTGAAGATTTTTGTTTTCGTAATTTCATTTTCTCTTTCTTGAGTCATAGGAAACACCATACTGTTAAAGGGGGTCGAGGAAATACTAAGGAAAAATTTCCATGTGATGCTCAACTCAAAATCCTACACCTACCAATCCCTTCGAGTGAAGCCATTGGAAATCTCATACAATTTAGTCAATTTCTTCAGTGACAGAGATGAAGTTCTTCTGGTCGCTGAGGAATTTGTTCTGACTAAGGAGTTAGGAATTCGCCAGTGCGGATTGCCTATAGTGAGGAACATCATAGCCCTGAGGAATTTGAGAGTCAAAATTCCGACCGTTGCTGTGCTATGCGCCAGCTATCCCAAAATATCTACCCACCTAACGGTCATATCATTGAAGGACATTTATGTCTTATCATGTTGGGCTGCTCCCTAGGCTATAAATAGCCGCCCCCTACAACCACTAGCTGGTTGGCTGTTCCGAGAGAAACTGAAACTTGTCATTTGAGAGCATCCCATCCTCCGAGGACTTTGAGCGAAAATCATCAAGTGAGGAAAACCCAAACCCAACACACCTACAAACCCAAAGTGATTGAGCATCACTAAAGATATTGATCCTGCGTGGATCCGACGCTTGTTACCTTTGAAGGTTGTGCTTCTTCCAGACGGTTAGGTGTCATGGTCTAGAGCATCCAAGAGGAATTGTGGATCGCCGAGTGACCTAGTCTGTGAAGGTTTGGAATTCACCTGAAGACTTACCATGAGTGATTGGGCGAGGTTTGTGTGACCTTAGCTCAAGGAGAATACAGTGAGGATTGTGTGTCTGGGACTGTGTGTCCTCAGGTTGAAATACCTAGCCACTCCAACCAGACGTACAACTGAGACAGTAGCTGGAACTGGTCTACCAAATCATTGTCTTCACCAAGCTTACTGGTTCTATTTCCTCAACTCTTTCATTTCCTCATTTCAGTTGTTGTGTGCTTGTTCATATCTGTTTGAAGACTTTGACTGAAGACTTTCTCAATTTCCTCAGTTTAATTTCTTCAGTCTGTTTGTCTTCATCCTGTGTTTACGCTTTCTGTACTCTGTGCTTGTCTTCATTTCATCATGATGACTATGCTTGTGTTCTGTTATGTTTACTTTTGAGTACTTATTCTGCTGCAAGTAGTTCTTCTTTAAGGAATTTCCTCACCAGCAAATTCCTCAGTGAAGAATTCATAAAAATCGCCTATTCACCCCCCTCTAGTCGATATAACGCACTTTTAGGTGACCGTTAGTTGTGCCGCTCGGTCGGACTGGGTTCGACCAGATCAAAGCTGGTCCGCCGGCTCCCCAATTCCTCAATCTCCCCCGAGCTCACTCTCTAGACCTAGTTGTCAGCTCTCATGGCGACCGTGGATGCAAATCCAGTGACGACGGCATTGGCCGTGATGACGGCGGGGTTGGCGACTTCTCCCAAGTGGATAAGTGGCTAGGCATCACGAGGTTCGCGGCGCAGCAGCCTCCACAGCCAGTATCACAGCCTTCTCAGAAGATAGCTAGGATGGCGCCGCCTCACTGAGGGAGTATTGGATTAGGGGATCCTCGGGTGTCCAGTCTATTCGATATGGGCCGGACTGATGCGTGGACGGCAAGATTGGTGTCCGGATGTACTATTTTCTTCCCTTGTAAACTGAATATGTACAACCCTAGGCCCCTCTGGTGTATATATAAACTGGAGGGTTTAGTCTGTAGAGGCTATCATAACAATCATAGGCTAGACATCTAGGGTTTAGCCATTATGATCTTGAGGTAGATCAACTCTTGTAACCCCTATGCTCATCGAATACAATCAAGCTGGACGTACAGTTTTACCTCCTTTAAGAGGGCCCGAACCTGGGTAAACATGGTGTCCCCATTGTCCCTTGTTACCATTGATCCTTAGATTCACAGCTTGGGCGCCCCTACTTGAGATCTGCCGGTTTTGACACCGACATTGAAGCTTCCATTAAGAGCTCTGCTGTGTTGTCAACAGAAGAATTGATGGCTCGCCTTGTCATCGACAATGATGCTATTTCCGAGGAGAAATTTCTCCCTGGTCAACTCTTTGTGTTTGTTGGCTTCGTGCTATGTGCCAACTCGACCGGTCACCTTGAGCAGGTCGACAGCTACGCCCCTGGTCACCAAGATCGGGTTTGGAAGTTTGAACTACATCGCCGATATCCGAGGAGACCTGATCTTCGAGGGGTTCACGGCCTCGGCCGCCGCTCCCCACCCATACGAAGGACGCCCTTCGGATCCACTATCAGATCCCGTCCACGGGTCGACGCTCGTATCTACCTCATCCTTAGATCCGGGGCGGACCACATCGTCCGAAGACGGGAGGATGAACCCTGCCGGACTCTCTCCTATCATGGAGCCTCCAGCCGGAAACCTAGATGCGACCATGCCGTCTGCGAACCCGAAGTCAAACGGGACCCTCCCTGTCATCGGGAAGCCAGACTCGCCAATGGACGTCAACTCCAAACTATCGAGGTCTGCGTCTATCAGGCTCGATCAAGTGGTTATCACCGAGCCTGGCTCCACAGATCCACACACTCCTATCCAGATTTTACTCCTAAACGAAAAGTTGTAATTAATACAATCTCTCGCCATAATGGAAGTGTCACCTCCGAACTGTTGGGGAACGTAGCAGAAATTCAAAATTTTCCTAAGAATCACCAAGATCTATCTATGGAGAAACCAGCAACGAGGGAAAGGAGAGTGCATCTACATACCCTTGTAGATCGCTAAGCGGAAGCGTTCAAGAGAACGGGGTTGAAGGAGTCGTACTCGTCGTGATCCAAATCACCGGAGATACTAGTGCCGAACGGACGACACCTCCACGTTCAACACATGTACAGCCCGGTGACGTCTCCCACACCTTGATCCAGCAAGGAGAGAGGGAGAGGTTGGGGAAGACTCCGTCCAGCAGCAGCACAACGGCGTGGTGGTGATGGAGGAGCGTGGCAATCGTGCAGGGCTTCTCCAAGCACCGCGGGAGAGGAGGAGTACTTGGGAGAGGGGGAGGGCTGCACCAGAACTTGGGTGCGGCTGCCCTCCCACCCCCCACATATATATAGGGGCAAGGGAGAGGGGGCCGGCCCCCTCAGATCCAATCTGAGGAGGGGGCGGCGGCCAGGGGGGTTGCCTTGCCACCCCAAGGCAAGGGGGCGCCCCCTTTTAGGGTTTCCCCGAAGCCCTAGGCGCCTTGGGCCTTGGGGGGGGGGGGGGGGGCGCACCAGCCCACCTGGGGCTGGTCCCCTCCCACACTTGACCCATGCAGCCCCCGGGGCCGGTGGCCCCACTTGGTGGACCCCCGGGACCCTCCCGGTGGTCCCGGTACGTTACCGATAAAACCCGAAACTTTTCCGATAACCAAAACAGGACTTCCCATATATAAATCTTTACCTCCGGACCATTCTGGAACTCCTCGTGACATCTGGGATCTCATCCGGGACTCCGAACAACATTCGGTAACCACATACAAACTTCCTTTATAACCCTAGTGTCATCGAACCTTAAGTGTGTAGACCCTACGGGTTCGGGAATCATGCAGACATGACCGAGACGTTCTCCGGTCAATAACCAACAGTGGGATCTGGATACCCATGTTGGCTCCCACATGTTCCATGATGATGTCATCGGATGAACCATGATGTCAAGGACTCAATCGATCCCGTATACAATTCCCTTTGTCTAACGGTATTGTACTTGCCCGAGATTCGATCGTCGGTATGCCGATACCTTGTTCAATCTTGTTACCGGCAAGTCTCTTTACTCATTTCGTAACACATCATCCCGTGATCAACCCCTTGGTCACATTGTGCACATTATGATGATGTCCTACCGAGTGGGCCCAGAGATACCTCTCCGTTACACGGAGTGACAAATCCCAGTCTTGATTCGTGCCAACCCAACAGACACTTTCGGAGATACCTGTAGTGCACCTTTATAGCCACCCAGTTACGTTGTGACGTTTGGTACACCCAAAGCATTCCTACGGTATCCGGGAGTTGCACAATCTCATGGTCTAAGGAAATGATACTTGACATTAGAAAAGCTTTAGCATATGAACTACGATCTTTGTGCTAGGCTTAGGATTGGGTCTTGTCCATCACATCATTCTCATAATGATGTGATCCCGTTATCAGCGACATCCAATGTCCATGGTCAGGAAACTGTAACCATCTATTGATCAACGAGCTAGTCAACTAGAGGCTTACTAGGGATATGGTGTTGTCTATGTATCCACACATGTATCTGAGTTTCCTATCAATACAATTATAGCATGGATAATAAACGATTATCATGAACAAGGAAATATAATAATAATAACTAATTTATTATTGCCTCTAGGGCATATTTCCAACACAAACTACGCCCAGCTTGAACTGGGGGCTGAGGGCAGGGAATTTTACGTCCCACCCACCAGCCCCTTAATAGCCACTGCCGAGGATTTAACCGACATGCTAGATTACGCCTCCGAAGACATTGATGGCATGGACGATGATGTCGAAACCGAACCAGGTCAAAACCCGCCTATCACTGGGTGTTGGACGGCCACCTCTACCTACGACGTACACATGGTGGATACACCTGAAAAGAAGGACGACGATGGCACTCAAGATCCAGATGAGGACAAGCCCGCCGAGGAATCACCAAAGCGTAGGTGCCAGCGGCGCTGCTCATGATCGCGTCGTGCAAGCAAAAGCAATACCGGAACCGGAGATAATGACACTTCGGACAACGCCGAAGACCCCGACCACCCCGTCGAACCTGCGTTCGAGCAGGATGAAAGGAAAGAGGGTCAATACAGCCCCGAACACGCCGATCATGAGTATTCGGAAGACACTGACTATTTATCTGTCTTTGAAGAGGATCTTAGCCTTGGTAACGATAATTTTATCGTCCCAGAGGAACCCCTCGAACAAGAACGCTTCAAGCGACAGCCTATCACCACCGCGTGGAGCCTGAAAAAGAAACAACAACAGCTTCAAGCCGAACAGGATACGCTCAACGTGATGGACCAAGGTCCTAGCCACCGAAGAATACGGCTTCGAGCGACCAACAAAGAGTTACCCCAAATGCAGGCTGCTACCACAATTCGACGACGAGGCCTTTGAGACAATACCGTCAAAATACAATCATGCTGATCAACCAGACCGACCACCACATGGACATGACAAAATTGCACATTATGCCGAACATCAGCATGCGCCCCCTCGCCTTAGAGGCAAGGAGACATCGGCTCTAGGCTACACGTATGACTTACGTCAGGACCTGACCAATAGAGCCAGCCATACTAGATAAATCTATGGATCAGGAGGATGTGCCCTAGCACGAGATTATGGCCATCAAGCCTGGCATGATGAATACAATCAAAGTTCGGTGTCAGCACCGAAGGCAGATGTCACCCGAACTCCGTCGCGATGTTGCCCGGTAAAGAGATGCCACACACCCTATGTGCTTTACCAATGAGTTAATGCAACACCAATTTACGAAAGGGTTTAAACCCGTGAACATCGAGCAGTACAATGGAACGTGTTGGGGAACGCAGTAATTTCAAAAAAATTCCTACAATCACGCAAGATCTATCTAGGAGAAGCATAGCAACGAGCAGGAAGAGTGAATCCACATACCCTCATAGACCGAAAGAGGAAGCGTTTTATCAACGCGATTGATGTAGTCGTACGTCTTCATGATCCGACCGATCCTAGCACCGAACGTACGGCACCTCCGTGTTCAACACACGTTCAGCTCGATGACGTCCCTCGTACTCTTGATCCAGTTGAGGCCGAAGGAGAGTTTCGCCAGCATGACGAATGGCGACGGTGATGATGAAGTTACCGGCGTAGGGCTTCGCCTAAGCACTACGACAATATGACAGAGGTGTGTAACTATGGAGGGGGCACCGTACACGGCTAAGAGATTGTCTGTTGTGCTTTGGGGTGCCCCCTTGGCCACGTATATAAAGGAGGGAGGAGGAGGAGGCCGGCCTAGGAGGGGCGAGCCTATAGGGGGAGTCCAACTAGGATTCCCAATCCTAGTTGGAGTCCCCTTCCTTTTTCAAGAGGGGAGAGAGGGAAGGAGTAAGAGAGGGAGAAGGAAAGAGAGGGGGGCACCGCCCCCTCCCTAGTCCAGTTCGGACTTGCCATGGGGGGCGTGCAGTGATACGTCTCCAACGTATCTACTTTTACAAACACTTTTGCCCTTGTTTTGGACTCTAACTTGCATGATTTGAATGAAACTAACCCGAACTAACGCTATTTTCAGCAGAATTGTCATGGTGTTGTTTATTGTGCAGAAAACAAAAGTTCTCGGAATGACCTGAAAATCCATGGAGATAACTTTTGGAAAATATAAATAATACTGGCGAAAGAATCAAGGCCAGGGGGCCCACACCTATCCACGAGGGTGGGGGCGCTCCCCCTCCCCCTGGGTGTGCCCCCCTATCTCGTGGGCCCCCTGATGCTCCACCGACCTCAATTCCAACTCTATATATTCTGTTTCATGGAGAAAAAAATCAGAGAGAAAGTTTCATCGTGTTTTACGATACGGAGCCGCCGCCAAGCCCTAATCTCTCTCGGGAGGGATGATCTGGAGTTCGTTCGGGGCTCCGAAGAGGGTGGTTCGACGCCGTCGTCATCATCAAGCATCCTCCATCACCAATTTCATGATGCTCACCACCGTGCGTGAGTAATTCCATCATAGGCTTGCTGCACGGTGATGGGTTGGATGAGATTTACCATGTAATTAAGTTAGTTTTGTTAGGGTTTGATCCCTAGTATCCACTATGTTCTGAGATTGATGTTGCTATGACTTTGCTATGCTTAATGCTTGTCACTAGGGCCTGAGTGCCATGATTTCAGATCTGAACCTATTATGTTTTCATGAATATATGTGAGTTCTTGATCCTATCTTGCAAGTCTATAGTCACCCATTATGTGTTATGATCCGACAACCCCGAAGTGACAATAATCGGGATACTTCTCGATGATGACCATAGTTTGAGGAGTTCATGTATTCACTAAGTGTTAATGCTTTGTTCCGGTATTCTATTAAAAGGAGGCCTTAATATCCCTTAGTTTCCATTAGGACCCCGCTGCCACGGGAGGGTAGGACAAAAGATGTCATGCAAGTTCTTTTCCATAAGCACGTATGACTATATTCAGAATACAATGCCTACATTACATTGATGAACTGGAGCTAGTTCTGTGTCACCCAATGTTATAGCTATTACATGAGGAATCACATCCGACATAATTATCCATCACTGATGCAATGCCTATGAGCTCTTCACATATTGTGCTTCGCTTATTTACTTTTCCGTTGCTACTGTTACAACCACTACAAATCTGCTACCGTTACTTTTACCATTGTTACCATTACTATCATACTACTTTGCTACTAAATACTTTGCTGCAGATACTAAGTTATCTAGGTGTGGTTGAATTGACAACTAAACTGCTAATACTTAAGAATATTCTTTGGCTCCCCTTGTGTCAAATCAATAAATTTGGGTTGAATACTCTACCCTCGAAAGCTGTTGCGATCCCCTATATTTGTGGGTTATCAAGACTAATTTCTGGCGCCGTTGCCGGGGAGCATAGCTCTATTGTTTGAGTCACTTGGGATTTATATCTGCTGATCACTATGAAGAACTTGAAAGACGCAAGAACTAAGATTTTTCCCTCAACTACGAGGGGAGGTAAGGAACTGCCATCTAGCTCTGCACTAGATTCTCCTTCTACTTTGAGTAAGCTTGCGACACCTAAACCTGCTACTGCTATGAATTCTGATATGTCACATGTTATTCATGATGCCACTTCTGCTATGCATGATACTTATGATGAAACTACTTCTGTGCGTGATACTACTGTGCCATTAGGTGAATATCTTGATGAACAACTTGCTAGGGTTAGATAGAATGAAATTATTGAAAACGAAATTATTGATGATAGTGATGATGAAAGTTATCCCCCTAATTATGAATTGCATGTTGTTCCTGAGGGTTATGTTATGGATGAAGAAGCTGCTAGAGCTATTTTTGCTTGCAATGATAGATATGATCTTAAGAAGTTATTAGCTAAATGAAAGCAGCAATCTCTTAATGCTAGAATGAAACCAGACCCCGCTTTTGTTATTTCACCTATCTATGTTACTGATAAGGATTATGAATTCTCTGTTGATCCTGAGATAATTACTTTGGTTGAATCTGATCCTTTTTATGGCTATGAATCTGAAACTATTGTGGCACATCTTACCAAGTTAAATGATATAGCCACCCTGTTTACTAATGATGAGAAGTCTCGCTATTATTATATCCTTAAGATATTTCCGTTCTCATTAAAGGGTGACGCTTAAACTTGGTTTAATTCCCTTGCTCCTGGTTGTGTGCGTAGTCCCCAGGAAATGATTTATTACTTCTCTGCTAAATATTTCCCTGCTCATAAGAAACAAGCTGCCTTGCGGGAAATATATAATTTTGTGCAAATCAAAGAAGAGAGTCTCCCACAAGCTTGGGGGAGGCTTCTCTGATTACTTAATGCTTTGCCTGATCATCCTCTTAAGAAAAATGAAATACTTGATATCTTTTATAATGGACTAACCGATGCTTCCACGGAGTACTTGGATAGTTGTGCTAGTTGTGTTTTCAGGGAAAGAACATTCGACCAAGCTGAATTACTATTGAATAATATGTTGACTAATAAAAATAATTGGACTCTTCCTGAGCCAATTCCTGAGGCAATTCCTGAGCCAATTGAGCCAACTCCTGAGCCTATTCCTAAACCAACTCCAAAGAAGAGGGGTGTTCTATTTCTCAGTCCTGAAGATATGCAAGAGGCAAAGAAATTAATGAAAGAAAAAGGTATTAAAGCTGAAGATGTTAAGAATTTACCTCCTATTGAAGAAATACATGGTCTTAACCTACCGCTTGTCAAAGAAACACATTGTCTTGATAACCCGACATAGGTAGTAAAGGTAAATTCTCTCTATAGATATGATAAAGTTGAAATCCTGTCTACTAAATTTCATAGCCCTTGCTTAGATGAATTTGATGACTTTATGGCTAGACAAGAAAGTTTTTATGCTTATGTTGGTAGAGAATTAAAGAATAATGCCTTCAAGATAAGACGCTTGAGTGATTATATGGCTAGAGTTAAAGGTGAACTTAAACTCATTAGCAGATATGCTTCTATGGTTACCACTCAAGCTGAACAAGTACTTAAGGCTCAAAGTGATTTGCTCGATGAATTAAACAATAAATATGACTTTGCCGTTAGAGTGGCTAGGAACCTTTGTATCATGAAGGCCACCCTAAGAGAATCGAGCAAGATTCTCAGAGAAATAATTTAGAGGCACCTAGTTCTCTAAAAAGAAGAAAAAGAAAAATGATAGGACTTTGCATGCTTCTAGTGAACCTGTTGTAGACACACCTGAGAATCCCAATAATATTTCTATTTCTGATGCTGAAACACAATCAGGTAATGAACATGAACCTAGTGATAATGTTAATGATAATGTTCATGTTGATGCTCAACCTAGCAATAATAATGATGAGATTGAACCTGCTGTTGATCTTGATAGCCCACAACCAAAGAATCAACATTATGATAAGAGAGATTTTGTTGCTAGGAAGCACGGTAGAGAAAGAGAACCATGGGTTCAGAAACTCATGCCCTTTCCTCCTAAACCATCCAAGACAAAGGATGATGAGGATTTCGAGCGCTTTGCTGAAATGATTAGACCTATCTTCTTACGTATGCGCTTAACTGATATGCTTAAATTAAATCCTTATGCTAAATATATGAAGGATATCATTATAAATAAAAGAAAGATATCGGAAGCTGAAATTTCCACCATGCTTGCTAATTATACTTTTAAAGGTGGAATACCAAAGAAACTTGGAGATCCAGGAGTACCAACTATACCATGCTCCATTAAAAGAAACGATGTTAAAACTGCTTTATGTGATCTTGGAGCCGGTGTTAGTGTTATGCCTCTCTCTTTATATCGTAGACTTGAATTGAGTAAGTTGACACCTACTGAAATATCCTTGCAAATGGCCGATATATCAACTACCATACCTATCGGTATTTGTGAGGATGTTCCTGTTGTGGTTGCAAATGTCACTATCTTAATGGACTTTGTTATTCTTGATATTCCTAAGGACGATAGTATGCCGATTATCCTTGGTAGACCCTTTTTGAATACTGCAGGGGCTGTTATTGATTGCAACAAAGGCAATGTCACTTTTCATGTTAATGGTAATGAGCATACGGTACACTTTCCGAGGAAACAACCTCAAGTTCATAGCATCAATTCTATTGGAAAAGTTCCAACTATCATTATTGGAGGTTTTGAATTTCCTCTTCCTACTGTCAAGAAAAAGTATGATATTCTTATTGTTGGGGATATTCATATCCCCGTTGAGGTAACCTAGTGTTATTCGAAATTTCTCCGGTTCCGTGTTTATTCTGAACGAGTTTGTTAACAAGACTTGATCAACCTTGTTAGTGGATTCATTTTGATGATCATGAGATGGATGAAACTAGAAGGCACAACCTTCTGTACTCTCTTTTTACTTTCTGTTATTTAGAATAAATAAAGCTAAAATAGTATTATCTGTCTGTTTTCTGAATTATCCATGCAATAAAAAATATCCCGAAAATAAAAGTGCTCCAAATGCCCTGCAAATTTAGTATGATTTTTATGGATTATTTGAGGATTTTAGGCACTGAGAACTCTGCAGGGGGGCAAGCACCTGACCACGAGGGTGGAGGGTGCGCCCACACCCCTTGGGCATGCCCCCCTGTCTCGTGGGCCCATGGTGCCCCCCTCCACTTATTCCTGCACCCACACACTCCATCTTCCTCCCAAAAAAATCCCCATCCAACTCAAGCACGAGTTCTAGCTCATTTTGCTGCGATTTTCGATCACCTTGCTCAAAGCTCCATTCATAAAACTGCTTTGGGAGATTGTTGCTTGGTATGTGACTCCTCCATTAGTCCAATTAGTTTTTGTTCTAGTGCTTTATTCATTGCAAATTTTTGCTGCATAGGTGACCCTGTTCTTGAGCTGGCATGTCAAATTTATGAGGTCCCAAGTAATTCTAGTGCATGATATAGGCTCTAGGCACTTGTGGGAGTAGTTGCTACCAATCTTGTTTAGTTTGATTCACTTTTATTTTGAAGTTACTAAATTTTTTAGAAATTTTTCAGAGGAAAGAATTATGTCCAGGAGAATGTACCAAGGTGGTTCCTCAACTAAGAGAGGACCTAGGCGTGCTATTCGTGAGCAAGACGATGAACCACCAAGGGAAGCCGAAGTGCGGGCTTGTGAGTGGCCAACAGAAGAGTTTATGGTCAATGCAGGCATTAAGGATGAATTTGACGCATATGTGCGCAATGCTGATCTTGAGGACTTCATACAAGATAAGTGTCCTCAGTACTACCAATTAACTAATTCATTCGTGAGAAGGTTTAAATTTTCATCTTCATGTAATTCTCAGAATGTCCTGTTTGATATTTATGATGAATCTTATACCATGGACCTAGAAGATTTTACTACTGGTTGCAAACTCCCATAGTGGGGCAATGTTCATGAACCCCACAAATCTGAATATAAAGATTTTCTAGCTAGTATCACAGTGGGAGAATCTAGGGATATAGCACAAGCTACCATAGGGAGCATTCACTTTTCTGCTATACATTATTTTGCTCTCTTCATTGGTAGATGCATTAACGGTAAAGATGAAGCATGTCACATGTGTGTCCCTGATCTTTGTGTCCTCAAGAGTACTGTGTTAGGTAATAAAGATTACAACTTGGGGGCAATAGTTGCACGTAGGTTGCATAATAATGGTATATCTGGAGATTTATTTGGAGGGATTTATGCGACTCGTGTTGCTAATTATCTTGGTATATCTCCACGAGAGGGCGATATGGATTTGCCTCCCGCTTATTTAGATTATGACGTGATGGTCATACATCATTTTCTTTTGAGGAATGAACAATTCCTCCAGTATCGACTAATCTTTGACAGACATCGCGCTGTCCATGTTACTCTCCCCGCTCCTTCCCTTTTTGATTACCAGGCAAAACGAAGATATGTTGTTACCAGGGAGGAGGCAGCCGAACACGAGGGGTGAGCGGAGGCAGCTCGTCAACATGCCGCAGCTCAGGATGCATTGGCTGCTGCATCTCAATACGGCCCCGGTTATAACTTCGGATATCAACCAGGCTATCCTTGGCATTAGACCAACTTAGGCCAAAAGCCTAAGCTTGGGGGAGTACGTATTTCTCACTGACTTTACATTCATGTTCACACACTATTCTAGTTGTCGGTGCTCATACTCTTTCATTGTATTATCCATGCTAGTTTAATTTTCTTTTTCTAGCTTTCTTCTTGTGTGTTTAATAAACCTTAAGAAAAAACAAAAAAATAGTTAGTTTAATTCATGCTTGTAGTAGTAATTAAAACGAAAACCCAAAAAGATTTCTCGTTCTTCTTTTTGCTTGTTGGGAGCTTTCCCGTGTAAATAGTTTTACTTTTCTTTGGGGGTCGAGAGTAGAAGACCATAATGAAAATGCTTAGTGGCTCTCATATGCATGATTGTTGATTTAACTTAGAGCCCATATTACTTTGTCCTCTCTCTTGAATTGAATGCTTGCAGATTCTAGCTTAGTCCAATGCACGTGCACTATTATTATTATACACACCATTCGGTCGTGCAAGTGAAAGGAAAAAATGACGATATATGATGGACTGATTGAGATGAGAAAAGCTGGTATGAACTCGACCTCTCTTGTTTTTGTAAATATGATGAGTTCATCGTTCCTGATTCAGCCTATTATGAAGTAAACATATTTGCAAATGACATTTAGAGATCATAGTTACTTATGCCATGCTTAATTAGCTATGAGTTTATAATGGTTTACCTTGCGTGCCAACATGCTATTAAAATGGTTATGATGTGGTATGATGGGATGGTATCCTCCTTTGAATGAATTGAGTGACTCGACTTGGCACATGTTCACGCATGTAGTTGAAAACAAATCAACATAGCCTTCACGATATTTATGTTCGTGGTGTATTATATCCTACTCATGCTTGCACTTGGTGTAAATTAATTTTAATGCATGTTCATGACTGTTGTCGCTCTCTCAGTTGGTCGCTTCCTAGTCTTTCGCTAGCCTTCACCTATACTAAGCGGGAATACTGCTTGTGCATCCAAACTCCATAAATCCCAAAGTTATTCCATATGAGTCCACCATACCTTCCTATATGCGGTATCTACCTGCTGTTCCAAGTAAAGTTGTATGTGCCAAACTCCAAACCTTCAAATGAAATTCTGTTTTGTATTCTCGAGCATCTCATGTTTCAACTAGGGCTGTCTGTATCTTCCATGCTAGGTGGGTTATTCTCAAGAGGAGTGGACTCTGCTCCTCGTTCATGAGAAAATGGCTAGTAACCGGGATGCCCAGTTCCATGATCAAAAATATCAAAGCAAATCAAAATAATTAAACAAAACTCCCCCAGGGCTGTTGCTAGTTGGAGGCACTCGTTGTTTCGAGCAAGCCATGGATTGATGCTTGTTGGTGGTGGGGGAGTATAAACTTTTACCATTCTGTTTGGGAACCGCCTATAATGCATGTAGCATGGAAGATATCACCATCTCATAGTTGTTGTGTTGACAGTGAAAGTATGCCGCTCAAAATGTTATTCATCTCTATTTTAAAGTGGAGCTCTGGCACCTCTACAAATCCCTGCTTCCCTCTGCGAAGGGCCTATCTATTTACTTTTATGCTGAGTCATCACCTTCTTATTAAAAAGCACCCGCTGGAGAGCACACTGTCATTTGCATTCATTACTATTAGTTTATATTGGGTATGACTTGACTGGATCTCTTTTACCATGAATTACAATGTTTAGTCAGTCCTTGATCTTTAAAGGTGCTCTGCATTTATGTTTTGCGGTCTTAGAAAGGGCTAGCGAGATACCATCTTGTTATATCATATTATGATTGTTTTGAGAAAGTGTTGTCATTCGAGTTTTATTATTATTGCTCGCTAGTTGATTATACCATTGATATGAGTAAACATGAGACCTAAGTGTGATTGTGAGTATGGTTAGTTCATAATCTTTGCTGAAAACTTGAATGTTGGCTTTACATATTTACAACAACAAGAGAAAACCGAGTTTGTAAAAGTTTTTCTTTATCACTTTCAGTTTATCAACTGAATTGCTTGAGGACAAGCAAAGGTTGAAGCTTGGGGGAGTTGATACGTCTCCAACGTATCTACTTTTCCAAACACTTTTGCCCTTGTTTTGGACTCTAACTTGCATGATTTGAATGAAACTAACTCGAACTGACGCTGTTTTCAACAGAACTGCCATGGTGTTGTTTATTGTGCAGAAAACAAAAGTTCTCGGGATGACCTGAAAATCCACGGAGATAACTTTTGGAAAATATAAAAAATACTGGTGAAAGAATCAAGTCCAAGGGGCCCACACCCTGTCCACGAGGGTGGGGGCACGCCCCCTGTCTCGTGGGCCCCCTGATGCTCCACCGACCTCAACTCCAACTCTATATATTCCATTTGGTGGAGAAAAAAATCAGAGAGGAAGTTTTATCGCGTTTTACGATACGGAGCCGCCGCTAAGCCCTAATATCTCTCGGGAGGGCTGATCTGGAGTCCGTTCGGGGCTCCGGAGAGTGGGATTCGATGCCGGCGTCATCATCTGTTGGGGAATGTAGTAATTTCAAAAAATTTCCTATGCACACGCAAGATCATGTGATGCATAGCAACGAGGGGGAGAGTATTGTCTATGTACCCAACGCAGACTGACTGCGGAAGCGATGCCACGACGTAGAGGAAGTAGTCGTACGTCTTCACGATCCAACCGATCAAGCACCGAAACTACGGCACCTCCGAGTTCGAGCACACGTTCAGCTCGATGACGATCCCCGGACTCCGATCCAACAAAGTGTCGGGGAAGAGTTCCGTCAGCACGACGGCGTGGTGACGATCTTGATGAACTACAACAGCAGGGCTTTGCCTAAACTCCGCTACAGTATTATCGAGGAATATGGTGGCAGGGGGCACCGCACACGACTAAGGAACAGATCACGTGGATCAACTTGTGTGTCTAGAGGTGCCCCCTGCCTCCGTATATAAAGGATGGAGGAGGAGGAGGCCGGCCAAGGCAAAGGTGCGGCCAGGATAGGGAGTCCTACTAGGACTCCAAGTCCTAGTAGGAGTCCACCAAGAGGGGAGGAAGGGAGAAGGAATAGGAGGAGAAGGAGAGGTGGCCGGCCCCCTTTTCCCTAGTCCAATTCGGACCAAAGGGGAGGGGGGGCGCAGCAGCATTTTTCCTCTTCCCACTAAAGCCCATCAAGGCCCATTACTTCTCCCGTAACTACCCGGTACTCCGAAAAATACCCGAATCATTCGGAACCTTTCCGATGTCCGAATATAGTCGTCCAATATATCGATCTTTACGTCTCGACCATTTCGAGACTCCTCGTCATGTCCCCGATCTCATCCGGGACTCCGAACTCCTTCGGTACATCAAAACTCATAAACTCATAATATAACTGTCATCGAAACCTTAAGCGTGCGGACCCTACGGGTTCGAGAACAATGTAGACATGACCGAGACACGTCTCCGGTCAATAACCAATAGCGGGACCTGGATGCCCATATTGGCTCCTACATATTCTACGAAGATCTTTATCGGTCAGACCGCATAACAACATACGTTGTTCCCTTTGTCATCGGTATGTTACTTGCCCGAGATTCGATCGTCGGTATCCAATACCTAGTTCAATCTCGTTATCGACAAGTCTCTTTACTCGTTCCGTAATACATCATCTCACAACTAACATATTAGTTGTAATGCTTGCAAGGCTTATGTGATGTGTATTACCGAGAGGGCCCAGAGATACCTCTACGACAATCGGAGTGACAAATCCTAATCTCGAAATACGCCAACCCAAAATCTACCTTTGGAGACACCTGTAATGCTCCTTTATAATCACCCAGTTACGTTGTGACGTTTGGTAGCACCCAAAGTGTTCCTCCGGCAAACGGGAGTTGCATAATCTCATAGTCATAGGAACATGTATAAGTCATGAAGAAAGCAATAGCAACATACTAAACGATCGTGTGCTAAGCTAATGGAATGGGTCATGTCAATCAGATCATTCAACTAATGATGTGACCTCTTTAATCAAATAACAACTCATTGTTCATGGTTAGGAAACATAACCATCTTTGATTAACGAGCTAGTCAAGTAGAGGCATACTAGTGACACTTTGTTTGTCTATGTATTCACACATGTATTATGTTTCCGGTTAATACAATTCTAGCATGAATAATAAACATTTATCATGATTATAAGGAAATAAATAATAACTTTATTATTGCCTCCGGTTAACACAAAAGATTTTCATTGGACCCGATGCACTAGGTATGACACCTAGATCGGATATGAACTCCTTCATCCAGACTCCTTCATTTGCTGCTTCCGAAGCAGCTATATACTCCGCTTCACATGTAGATCCCGCTACGACGCTTTGTTTAGAACTGCACCAACTGACAGCTCCACCGTTTAATGTAAACACGTATCCGGTTTGCGATTTAGAATCGTCCGGATCAGTGTCAAAGCTTGCATCAATGTAACCTTTTACAGTGAGCTCTTTGTCACCTCCATATACGAGAAACATATCCTTAGTCCTTTTCAGGTATTTCAGGATGTTCTTGACCGCTGTCCAGTGATCCACTCCTGGATTACTTTGGTACCTCCCTGCTAAACTTATAGCAAGGCACACATCAGGTCTGGTACACAGCATTGCATACATGATAGAGCCTATGGCTGATGCATAGGGAACATCTTTCATATTCTCTCTATCTTCTGCAGTGGTCGGGCATTGAGTCTTACTCAACTTCACACCTTGTAACACAGGCAAGAATCCTTTCTTTGCTTGATCCATTTTGAACTTCTTCAAAATTTTGTCAAGGTATGTGCTTTGTGAAAGTCCAATTAAGCGTCTTGATCTATCTCTATAGATCTTAATGCCTAATATGTAAGCAGCTTCACCGAGGTCTTTCATTGAAAAACTTTTATTCAAGTATCCCTTTATGCTATCTAGAAATTCTATATCATTTCCAATCAGCAATATGTCATCCACATATAATATCAGAAATGCTACAGAGCTCCCACTCACTTTCTTGTAAATACAGGCTTCTCCGAAAGTCTGTATAAAACCAAATGCTTTGATCACACTATCAAAACGTTTATTCCAACTCCGAGAGGCTTGCACCAGTCCATAAATGGATCGCTGGAGCTTGCACACTTTGTTAGCTCCCTTTGGATCGACAAAACCTTCTGGTTGCATCATGTACAACTCTTCTTCCAGAAATCCATTCAGGAATGCAGTTTTGACATCCATCTGCCAAATTTCATAATCATAAAATGCGGCAATCGCTAACATGATTCGGACAGACTTAAGCATCGCTACGGGTGAGAAAGTCTCATCGTAGTCAACCCCTTGAACTTGTCGAAAACCTTTCGCGACAAGTCGAGCTTTGTAGATAGTAACATTACCATCAGCGTCAGTCTTCTTCTTGAAGATCCATTTATTCTCAATTGCTTGCCGATCATCGGGCAAGTCAACCAAAGTCCATACTTTGTTCTCATACATGGATTCCATCTCAGATTTCATGGCTTCAAGCCACTTTGCGGAATCTGGGCTCACCATCGCTTCTTCATAGTTTGTAGGTTCATCATGATCTAGTAGCATGACTTCCAGAACAGGATTACCGTACCACTCTGGTGCGGATCTTACTCTGGTTGATCTACGAGGTTCAGTAGTATCTTGTTCTGAAGTTTCATGATCATTATCATTAACTTCCTCACTTATTGGTGTAAGTGTCGTAGAAACAGTTTTCTGTGATGTACTACTTTCTAATAAGGGAGCATGTACAGTTACCTTGTCAAGTTCTACTTTCCTCCCACTCACTTCTTTCGAGAGAAACTCCTTCTCAAGAAAGTTTCCGAATTTAGCAACAAAAGTCTTGCCTTCGGATCTGTGATAGAAGGTGTATCCAATAGTTTCCTTTGGATATCCTATGAAGACACATTTCTCCGATTTGGGTTCGAGCTTATCAGGTTGAAGCTTTTTCACATAAGCATCGCAGCCCCAAACTTTCAGAAACGACAACTTTGGTTTCTTGCCAAACCACAGTTCATAAGGCGTCGTCTCAACGGATTTTGATGGTGCCCTATTTAACGTGAATGCGGCCGTCTCTAGAGCGTATCCCCAAAATGATAGCGGTAAATCAGTAAGAGACATCATAGATCGCACCATATCTAGTAAAGTACGATTACGACGTTCAGACACACCATTACGCTGTGGTGTTCCGGGTGGCGTGAGTTGCGAAACTATTCCACAGTTTTTCAAATGTACACCAAACTCGTAACTCAAATATTCTCCTCCACGATCAGATCGTAGAAACTTTATTTTCTTGTTACGATGATTTTCAACTTCACTCTGAAATTCTTTGAACTTTTCAAATGTTTCAGACTTATGTTTCATTAAGTAGATATATCCATATCTGCTCAAATCATCTGTGAAGGTGAGAAAATAATGATATCCGCCACGAGCCTCAATATTCATCGGACCACATACATCGGTATGTATGATTTCCAACAAATCTGTTGCTCTCTCCATAGTACCGGAGAACGGTGTTTTAGTCATCTTGCCCATGAGGCACGGTTCGCAAGTACCAAGTGATTCATAATCAAGTGGTTCCAAAAGTCCATCAGTATGGAGTTTCTTCATGCGCTTTACATCGATATGACCTAAACGACAGTGCCACAAATAAGTTGCACTTTCATTATCAACTCTGCATCTTTTGGCTTTAACATTATGAATATGTGTATTACTACTATCGAGATTCAATAAAAATAGACCACTCTTCAAGGGTGCATGACCATAAAAGATATTACTCATATAAATAGAACAACCATTATTCTCTGATTTAAATGAATAACCGTCTCGCATTAAACAAGATCCAGATATAATGTTCATGCTCAACGCTAGCACCAAATAACAATTATTTAGGTCTAATATTAATCCCGAAGGTAGATGTAAAGGTAGCGTGCCGACCGCGATCACATCGACTTTGGAACCGTTTCCCACGCGCATCGTCACCTCGTCCTTAGCCAATCTTCGCTTAATCCGTAGCCCCTGTTTCGAGTTGCAAATATTAGCAACAGAACCAGTATCAAATACCCAGGTGCTACTGCGAGCATTAGTAAGGTACACATCAATAACATGTATATCACATATACCTTTGTTCACCTTGCCATCCTTCTTATCCGCCAAATACTTTGGGCAGTTCCGCTTCCAGTGACCAGTCTGCTTACAGTAGAAGCACTCAGTTTCAGGCTTAGGTCCAGACTTGGGTTTCTTCTCTTGAGCAGCAACTTGTTTGCCGTTCTTCTTGAAGTTCCCCTTCTTCTTCCCTTTGCCCTTTTTCTTGAAACTAGTGGTTTTGTTTACCATCAACACTTGATGCTCCTTTTTGATTTCTACCTCCGCAGCTTTCAGCATTGCGAAGAGCTCGGGAATAGTCTTGTTCATCCCTTGCATATTATAGTTCATCACGAAGCTCTTGTAGCTTGGTGGCAGTGATTGGAGAATTCTGTCAATGACGCAATCATCTGGAAGATTAACTCCCAATTGAATCAAGTGATTATTATACCCAGACATTTTGAGTATATGCTCACTGACAGAACTGTTCTCCTCCATCTTGCAGCTATAGAACTTATTGGAGACTTCATATCTCTCAATTCGGGCATTTGCTTGAAATATTAACTTCAACTCCCGAAACATCTCATATGCTCCATGACGTTCAAAGCGTCGTTGAAGTCCCGATTCTAAGCCATAAAGCATGGCACACTGAACTATCGAGTAGTCATCAGCTTTGCTCTGCCAGACGTTCATAATATCTGGTGTTGCTCCAGCAGCAGGCCTGGCACCCAGCGGTGCTTCTAGGACGTAATTCTTCTGTGCAGCAATGAGGATAATCCTCAAGTTACGGACCCAGTCCGTGTAATTGCTACCATCATCTTTCAACTTTGCTTTCTCAAGGAACGTATTAAAATTCAACGGAACAACAGCACGAGCCATCTATCTACAATCAACATAAATAAGCAAGATACTATCAGGTACTAAGTTCATGATAAATTTTGTTCAATTAATCATATTACTTAAGAACTCCCACTTAGATAGACATCCCTCTAATCCTCTAAGTGATCACGTGATCCAAATCAACTAAACCATGTCCGATCATCACATGAGATGGAGTAGTTTCATCGGTGAACATCATTATGTTGATCATATCTACTATATGATTCACGCTCGACCTTTCGGTCTCCGTGTTCCGAGGCCATATCTGTATATGCTTGGCTCGTCAAGTATAACCTGAGTATTCCGCGTGTGCAACTGTTTTGCACCCGTTGTATTTGAACGTAGAGCCTATCACACCCGATCATCACGTGGTGTCTCAGCACGAAGAACTTTCACAACGGTGCATACTCAGGGAGAACACTTCTTGATAATTTAGTGAGAGATCATCTTATAATGCTACCGTCAATCAAAGCAAGATAAGATGCATAAAAAGATAAACATCACATGCAATCAATATAAGTGATATGATATGGCCATCATCATCTTGTGCTTGTGATCTCCATCTCCGAAGCACCGTCATGATCACCATCGTCACCGGCGCGACACCTTGATCTCCATCGTAGCATCATTGTCGTCTCGCCAATCTTATGCTTCCACGACTATCACTACCGTTTAGTAATAAAGTAAAGCATTACATCGCGATTGCATTGCATACAATAAAGCGACAACCATATGGCTCCTGCCAGTTGCCGATAACTTGGTTACAAAACATGATCATCTCATACAATAAAATTCAGCATCATGCCTTGACCATATCACATCACAACATGCCCTGCAAAAACAAGTTAGACGTCCTCTACTTTGTTGTTGCATGTTTTACGTGGCTGCTACGGGCTTAAGTAAGAACCAATCTCACCTACGCATCAAAACCACAACGATAGTTTGTCAAATAGACTCTGTTTTAACCTTCGCAAGGACCGGGCGTAGCCACACTCGGTTCAACTAAAGTTGGAGAGACAGTCGCCCGCAAGCCATCTATGTGCAAAGCACGTCGAGGGAACCTGTATCGCGTAAGCGTACGCGTAAGGTTGGTCCGGGTCGTCTCGTCCAACAATACCGCCGAACCAAAGTATGACATGCTGGTAGGCAGTATGACTTGTATCGTCCACAACTCACTTGTGTTCTACTCGTGCATATAACATCAACATAAATAACCTAGGCTCGGATGCCACTGTTGGGGAACGTAGTAATTTCAAAAAATTTCCTACGCACACGCAAGATCATGTGATGCATAGCAACGAGGGGGAGAGTATTGTCTACGTACCCAACGCAGACCGACTGCGGAAGCGATGACACGACGTAGAGGAAGTAGTCGTACGTCTTCACGATCCAACCGATCAAGCACCGAAACTACGGCACCTCCGAGTTCGAGCACACGTTAAGCTCGATGACGATTCCCGGACTCCGATCCAGCAAAGTGTCGGGGAAGAGTTCCGTCAGCACGACGGCGTGGTGACGATCTTGATGAACTACAGCAGCAGGGCTTCGCCTAAACTCCGCTACAGTATTATCGAGGAATATGGTGGCAGGGGGCACCGCACACGTCTAAGAAACAGATCACGTGGATCAACTTGTGTGTCTAGAGGTGCCCCCTGCCTCCGTATATAAAGGATGGAGGAGGAGGAGGCCGGCCAAGGCAAAGGTGCGGCCAGGATAGGGAGTCCTACTAGGACTCCAAGTCCTAGTAGGAGTCCACCAAGAGGGGAGGAAGGGAGAAGGAATAGGAGGAGAAGGAGAGGTGGCCGGCCCCCTTTTCCCTAGTCCAATTCGGACCAAAGGGGAGGGGGGGCGCAGCAGCATTTTTCCTCTTCCCACTAAAGCCCATCAAGGCCCATTACTTCTCCCGTAACTACCCGGTACTCCGAAAAATACCCGAATCATTCGGAACCTTTCCGATGTCCGAATATAGTTGTCCAATATATCGATCTTTACGTCTCGACCATTTCGAGACTCCTCGTCATGTCCCCGATCTCATCCGGGACTCCGAACTCCTTCGGTACATCAAAACTCATAAACTCATAATATAACTGTCATCGAAACCTTAAGCGTGCGGACCCTACGGGTTCGAGAACAATGTAGACATGACCGAGACACGTCTCCGGTCAATAACCAATAGCGGGACCTGGATGCCCATATTGGCTCCTACATATTCTACGAAGATCTTTATCGGTCAGACCGCATAACAACATATGTTGTTCCCTTTGTCATCAGTATGTTACTTGCCCGAGATTCGATCGTCGGTATCCAATACCTAGTTCAATCTCGTTACCGACAAGTCTCTTTACTCGTTCCGTAATACATCATCTCACAACTAACATATTAGTTGTAATGCTTGAAAGGCTTATGTGATGTGTATTACCGAGAGGGCCCAGAGATACCTCTCCGACAATCGGAGTGACAAATCCTAATCTCGAAATACGCCAACCCAACATCTACCTTTGGAGAAACCTGTAATGCTCCTTTATAATCACCCAGTTACGTTGTGACATTTGGTAGCACCCAAAGTGTTCCTCCGGCAAACGGGAGTTGCATAATCTCATAGTCATAGGAACATGTATAAGTCATGAAGAAAGCAATAGCAACATACTAAACGATCGTGTGCTAAGCTAATGGAATGGGTCATGTCAATCAGATCATTCAACTAATGATGTGACCTCTTTAATCAAATAACAACTCATTGTTCATGGTTAGGAAACATAACCATGTTTGATTAACGAGCTAGTCAAGTAGAGGCATACTAGTGACACTTTGTTTGTCTATGTATTCACACATGTATTATGTTTCCGGTTAATACAATTCTAGCATGAATAATAAACATTTATCATGATTATAAGGAAATAAATAATAACTTTATTATTGCCTCTAGGGCATATTTCCTTCATCATCAACAATCCTCCATCACCAATTTCATGATGCTCACGCCGTGCGTGAGTAATTCCATCATAGGCTTGCTGGACGGTGATGGGTTGGATGAGATTTGCCATGTAATTAAGTTAGTTTTGTTAGGGTTTGATCCCTAGTATCCACTATGTTCTGAGATTGATGTTGCTATGACTTTGCTATGCTTAATGCTTGTCACTAGGGCCCGAGTGCCATGATTTCAGATCTGAACCTATTATGTTTTCATGAATATATGTGAGTTCTTGATCCTATCTTGCAAGTCTATAGTCACCTATTATGTGTTATGATCCGACAACCCCGAAGTGACAATAATCAGGATACCTCTCGGTGATGACCGTAGTTTGAGGAGTTCATGTATTCACTATGTGTTAATGCTTTGGTCCGGTACTCTATTAAAAGGAGGCCTTAATATCCCTTAGTTTCCATTAGGACCCCGCTGCCATGGGAGGGTAGGACAAAAGATGGCATGCAAGTTCTTTTCCATAAGCACGTATGACTATATTCGGAATACATGCCTACATTACATTGATGAACTAGAGCTAGTTCTGTGTCACCCTATGTTATAGCTATTACATGAGGAATCGCATTCGACATAATTATCCATCACTGATCCAGTGCCTACGAGCTCTTCACATATTGTGCTTCGCTTATTTACTTTTCCGTTGCTACTGTTACAACTACTACAAATCTGCTACCGTTACTTTTACCACTGTTACCATCACTATCATACTACTTTGCTACTAAATACTTTGCTGTAGATACTAAGTTATCCAGGTGTGGTTAAATTGACAACTCAACTGCTAATACTTAAAAATATTCTTTGGCTCCCCTTGTGTTGAATCAATAAATTTGGGTTGAATACTCTACCCTCGAAAGCTGTTGCGATCCCCTATACTTGTGGGTTATCACGCGGCCACCCCTTGAGGCCCTTCTCTCCTTTCCCGTATGGCCCATTAAGGCCCACTACTACCACCGTCGAATTCCCGTAACTCTCCGGTACTCCAAAAAATACACGAATCACTTGGAACCTTTCTGATGTCCCAATATAGCCTTCTAATATATCGATCTTTACCTCTCGACCATTTCGAGACTCCTTGTCATGTCTGTGATCTCATCCGGGACTCCGAATAAACTTCGGTCATGAAATGACATAACTCATAATACAAACCATCATCAAACGTTAAGCGTGCGGACCCTACGGGTTTGAGAACTATGTAGACATGACCGAGACACATCTCCGGTAAATAACCAATAGCGGAACCTGGATGCTCATATTGGCTCCTACATATTCTACGAAGATCTTTATCGGTTAAACCGCATAACAGCATACGTTGTTCCCTTTGTCATTGGTATGTTACTTGCCTGAGATTCGATCGTCGGTATCATCATACCTAGTTCAATCTCGTTACCGGAAAGCCTCTTTACTCGTTCCGTAATGCATCATCCCGCCACTAACTCATTAGTCACATTGCTTGCATGGCTTATAGTGATGTGCATTACCAAGAGGGCCCAGAGATACCTCTCCGCTACTCGGAGTGACAAATCCTAATATCGATTTATGCCAACCCAACAAACACCTTCGGAGACACCTGTAGAGCATCTTTATAATCACCCAGTTACATTGTGACGTTTGATAGCACACAAGGTGTTCCTCGGTATTCGGGAGTTGCATAATCTCATAGTCAGAGGAACATGTATAAGTCATGAAGAAAGAAGTAGCAAAATAAAACTAAACGATCATTTATGCCATGCTAATGGATGGGTCTTGTCCATCACATCATTCTCCTAATGATGTGACCCCGTTCGTCAAATGACAACACATGTCTATAGTCAGGAAACATGACCATCTTTGATGAACAAGCTAGTCAAGTAGAGGCATACTAGGGACACTCCGTTTTGTTTATGTATTCACACATGTACTAAGTTTCCAGTTAATACAATTCTAGCATGAATAATAAACAAGTATCATGATGTAAGGAAATAAATAATAACTTCATTATTGCCTCTAGGGCATATTTCCTTCAGTCTCCCACTTGCACTAGAGTCAATAATCTAGTTCACATCGCCATGTGATTTAACACCAATAGTTCACATCATTATGTGATTAACACCCATAGTTCACATCACCATGTGACCAACACTCAAAGGGTTTACTAGAGTCAATAATCTAGTTCACATCGTTAATGTGATTAACACCCAAGAGTAATAAGGTGTGATCGTATTTTGCTTGTGAGAGGAGTTTTGGTCTACGGGTCTGCCACATTCAGATCCGTAAGTATTTTGCAAATTTCTATGTCTACAATGCTCTACATGGAGCCACTCTAGCTAATTGCTCCCACTTTCAATATGTATCTAGATTGAGATGCAGAGTCATCTGGATCGGTGTAAAAGCTTGCATCGACATAACTCTTTACGACGAACTCTTTGTTACCTCCATAACCGAGAAATATTTCTTTAGTCTTCTAAAGATAATTTTGACCGTTGCCCAGTGATCTACTCCTAGATCACTATTGTACTCCCTTGCCAAACTCATAGCAAGGTATACAATAGGTCTGGCACACAGCATGACATACTTTATAGAACCTATGGCTGAGGCATAGGGAATGACTTTCATTCTCTCTCTATCTTCTGCTGTGGTCGGGTTTTTGAGTCTTACTCAACTTCACACCTTGTAACATAGGCAAGAACTCTTTCCTTGACTGATCCATTTTGTACTTTCTTCAAAAAACTTTATCAAGGTATGTGCTTCGTGAGAGTCCTATTAAGCGTCTTGATCTATCCCAATAGATCTTAATACTTAATATGTAAGCAGCTTCACCAAGGTTTTTCATTTAAAAACTCCTTTCAAATACTCCTTTATGTTTTCCAGAAAATTCTACATCATTTCCGATCAATAATATGTCATTCACATATACTTATCAGAAAGGCTGTAGTGCTCCCATTCACTTTCTTGTAAATACAGGCGTCATCGCAAGTCTGTATAAAACTATATGCTTTGATCAACTTATTAAAGTGTATATTCCAACTCCGAGATGCTTGCACCAGTCCATAGATGGATCGCTGGAGCTTGCACATTTTGTTAGCACCTTTAGGATTGATAAAACCTTCTGGTTGCATCATATACAACTCTTCTTTAAAGAATCCATCAAGGAATGCAGTTTTGACATCCATTTGCCAGATTCCATAAAATGTGGCCATTTCTAACTTGATCCAGACGGACTTAAGCATCGATACGAGTGAGAAAACCTCATTGCATTCAACACCTTGAACTTTGTCAAAAACCTTTTGTGACAATTCGAGCTTTGTAGATAGTAACACTACCATCACTGTCCGTCTTCCTCTTGAAGATCCATTTATTCTCAATGGCTTGTTGATCATTGGGCAAGTCCACCAAAGTCCATACTTTGTTCTCATACATGGATCCCTTCTTAGATTTCATGGCCTCAAGCCATTTTGCAGAATCTGGGCTCATCATTGCTTCCTCATAGTTCGTAGGATCGTCATGGTCTAGTAACATGACTTCTAGAATCGGATTACCGTACCACTCTGGTGTGGACCGTACTCTGGTTGACCTACGAGGTTCGGTAGTAACTTGATCTGAAGTTTCATGATCATCATCATTAGCTTCCTCACTAATTGGTGTAGGAATCATTTGAACTGATTTCTGTGATGAACTACTTTCCAATTCCGGAGAAGGTACAATTACCTCATCAAGTTCTACTTTCCTCCCACTCACTTCTTTCAGGAGAAACTCCTTCTCTAGAAAGGATCCATTATTTAGCAACAAATGTCTTGCCTTTGGATCTGTGATAGAAGGTGTCCCCAACAGTTTTTTTTGGGTATCCTATGAAGACGCACTTCTCCGATTTGGGTTCGAGCTTATCAGGTTGAAGCTTTTTCACATAAGCGTTTCAGCCCCAAACTTTAAGAAACGACAGCTTAGGTTTCTTGCCAAACCATAGTTCATACGGTGTCGCCTCAACGGATTTAGATATTGCCCTATTTAACGTGAATGCAGCTATCTCTAATGCATAACTCCAAAATGATAGCGGTAAATTGATAAGAGACATCATAGATCGCACCATATCTAATAAAGTATGGTTACGACGTTTGGACACACCATTACGCTGTGGTGTTCCAGGTGGCGTGAGTTGCGAAACTATTCCACATTGTTTCAAATGAAGACCGAACTCGTAACTCAAATATTCGCCTCCGCGATCAGATCGTAGAAACTTTATTTTCTTCGTGATGATTTTCCACTTCACTCTGAAATTCTTTGAACTTTTCAAATGTTTCAGACTTTTGTTTCATCAAGTAGATATACTCACATCTGCTTAAATCATCTATGAAGGTCAGAAAATAATGATACCTGCCGTGAGCCTCAACACTCATCGGACCGTATACATCAGTATGTATTATTTATAATGAGTCAGTGGTTTGCTCCATTGTTCTGGAGAACGGAGTCTTAGTCATCTTGCCCATCAGGCATGGTTCGCACGCATCAAATGATTCATAATCAAGTGATTCCAAAAGCCCATCAACATGGAGTTTCTTCATGCACTTTACACCAATATGACCTAAACGGCAGTGCCACAAATAAGTTTCACTATCATTATTAACTTTGCATCTTTTGGCATCAATATTATGAATATGTGTATCATTATGATCGAGATTCAGTAAACCATTTATATTGGATGTATGACCCTAGAAGGTTTTATTCATGTAAACAGAACAACAATTGTTCTTTGATTTAAATGAATAACTGTATCGCACTAAACATGATCCAATCATATTCATGCTCAATGTAAATACCAAATAACATTTATTTAGGTCCAACACCAATCCCTAAGGTATAGATAGTGTGCGATGGTGATCTTATCAACCTTGTAATCACTTCCAACACACATCGTCACCTCGCCCTTAACTAGTCTCTGTTCATTTTGCAACTCCTGTTTCGAGTTACTAATCATAGCAACTGAACTAGTATCAAATACCCCGGGGTTACTATGAACACTAGTAAAGTACACATCAATAACATGTCTATCAAATATACTTTTGTTCACTTTGCCATCCTTCTTATCCACCAATTATTTGGGGTAGTTCCACTTCCAGTGATTAATCCCTTGCAGTAGAAGCACTCAATTTCAGGCTTTAGGACTAGACTTGGGCTTTTTCACTTGAGCAGCAACTTGCTTGCATTTCTTCTTGAAGTTCCCCTTCTTCCCTTTTCCCTTTTTCTTGAAACTAGTGGTCTTGTTAACCATCAACACTTGATGCTCTTTCTTTATTTCTACCTTCGCTGATTTCAACATCACGAAGAGCTCGGGAATTATTTTTGTCATCCCTTGCATATTATGGTTCATCAAGAAGTTCTAGTAACTTGGTGATAGTGACTAGAGAACTTTGTCAATCACTATCTTATCTGGAAGATTAACTCCCACTTGATTCAAGCGACTGTAGTACTCAGACATTCTGAGCACATGCTCACTGGTTGAGCTATTCTCCTCCATCTTGTAGGCAAAGTACTGTTAGAGGTCTCATACCTCTCGACACGGGCATGAGTCTGAAATACTAATTTCAACCCTTGGAACATCATATGCTCCATGGTGTTCAAAATGTTTTTGAAGTCCCGGCTTTAAGCCGTAAAGCATGGTGCACTAAACTATCAAGTAGTCGTCAACTCAAGTTTTCCAAACGTTCATAACATCTGCATATACTCCTGCAATAGGTCTGTCACCAAGCGGTGCATCAAGGACATAATTCTTCTGTGCAGCAATGAGGATAAACCTTAGATAACGGACCTAGTCCGCATCATTGCTACTATCATCTTTCAACTTAGTTTTCTCTAGGAACATATCATAAATAAAACAGGGAAGTTATACGCGAGCTATTGATCTACAACATAGATATGCAAATACCATCAGGACTAAGTTCATGATAAATTAAAGTTCAATTAATCATATTACTTAAGAACTCCCACTTAGATAGACATCCCTCTAGTCATCTAAATTATCATGTGATCCATATCAACTAAAACATGTCCGATCATCATGTGAGATGGAGTAGCTTTCAATGGTGAACATCACTATGTTGATCATATCTACTATATGATTCATGCTCAACCTTTCGGTCTCAGTGTTCCGAGGCCATATCTGCATATGCTAGGATCGTCAAGTTTAACCCGAGTATTCTGCGTGTGCAAAACTGGCTTGCACCCATTGTATGTGAACGTAGAGCTTATCACACCCGATCATCACGTGGTGTCTTAGCACGACGAACTGTAGCAACGGTGCATACTCAGGGAGAACACTTATACCTTGAAATTTAGTGAGGGATCACTTATAATGCTACCGCCGATCTAAGTAAAATAAGATGCATAAAGGATAAACATCACATGCAATCAATATAAGTGATATGATATGGCCATCATCATCGTGTGCCTTTGATCTCCATCTCCAAAGCACCGTCATGATCACCATCACACCTTGATCTCCATCGAAGCATCATTGTCGTCTCGCCAACTACTGCTTCTACGACTATCGCTACCGCTTAGTGATAAAGTAAAGCAATTACATGGCGATTGCATTTCATACAATAAAGCGACAACCATAAGGCTCCTGCCAGTTGCCGATAACTTTTAACAAACATGATCATCTCATACAACAATTTATATATCATCACGTCTTGACCATATCACATCACAACATACCCTGCAAAAACAAGTTAGACGTCCTCTACTTTGTTGTTGCAAGTTTTACATGGCTGCTACGGGCTTAGCAAGAACTGTTCTTACCTATGCATAAAAACCACAACGATTTTTTGTCAAGTTTGTTGTTTTAACCTTCAACAAGGACCGGGCGTAGTCACACTCGATTCAACTAAAGTTGGAGGAACAAACACCCACTAGCCACCTGTGTGTGAAGCACGTCGGTATAACCAGTCTCATGAAGCGGTCATGTAATGTCGGTCTGGGCCGCTTCATCCAACAATACCGCCGAATCAAAGTATGAAATGCTGGTAAGCAGTATGACTATTATCACCCACAACTCTTTGTGTTCTACTCGTGCATATCATATCTACGCATAGACCTGTCTCTGATACCACTGTTGGGGAACGCAGTAATTTCAAAAAAAATTGCTATGATCACGCAAGATCTATCTAGGAGAAGCATAACAATGAGTGGGGAGAGTGTGTCCATGTACCCTCATATACCGAAAGCGGAAGCATTTTATCAATGCGGTTGATGTAGTCGTACGTCTTCACGATCCGACCGATCGTAGCACCGAACGTACGGCACCTCCGTGTTCAGCACACATTCAGCTTAATGACGTCCCACGTACTCTTGATCCAGTTGAGGCCGAGGGAGGTTTCATCAGCACGACGGCATGTCGACGGCGATGATGAAGTTACTGTCATAGGGCTTCGCCTAAGCACTACGATGATATGACCGAGGTGTGTAACTATGGAGGGGGGGGGTACCGTACACGGCTAAGAGATTGTCTGTTGTGCTTTAGGGAGCCCCTTGGCCATGTATATAAAGAAGGGAGGAGGAGGAGGCCGGCCTAGGAGGGGCGTGCCTATAGGGGGAGTCCAACTAGGATTCCCAATCCTAGTTGGAGTCCCCTTCCTTTTCCAAGAGGGGAGAGAGGGAAGGAGTAGGAGAGGGAGAAGGAAAGAGAGGGGGCACCGCCCCCTCCCTAGTCCAATTCGGACTTGCCATGGGGGGGCGTGCGGACACCCCTTGAGGCCCTTCTCTCCTTTCCCGTATGGCCCATTAATGCTCACTACTTCCCTCGGCGAATTCCCGTAACTCTCTGGTACTCCCCAAAATACTCAAATCACTCGGAACCTTTCTGATGTCCGAATATAGCCTTCCAATATATCGATCTTTACCTCTCGACCATTTCGAGACTCCTCGTCATGTCTATGATCTCATCTGGGATTCCAAACAAACTTCGGTCATCAAATCACATAACTCATAATACAAATCATCATCGAACGTTGAGCGTGCGGACCGTACGGGATCGAGAACTATGTAGACATGACCGAGACACATCTCTGGTAAATAACCAATAGCGGAACCTGAATGCTCATATCGGCTCCTACATATTCTACGAAGATCTTTATTGGTCAAACCGCATAACAACATACATTGTTCCCTTTGTCATCGGTATGTTACTTGCCTGAGATTCGATCGTCATATCATCATACCTAGTTCAATCTCGTTACCGGCAAGGCTCTTTACTCGTTTCGTAATGCATCATCCCGCAACTAACTC
The DNA here is from genome assembly GCF_018294505.1 of Triticum aestivum. NCBI lineage: Eukaryota > Viridiplantae > Streptophyta > Magnoliopsida > Poales > Poaceae > Triticum > Triticum aestivum. The sequence goes on along the minus strand of NC_057807.1, from coordinate 319,345,806 downwards.
ATTAGTCACATTGCTTGCAAGGCTTATAGTGATGTGCATTACCCAGAGGGCCCAGAGATACCTCTCCAAAACTCGGAGTGACAAATCCTAATCTCGATCTATACCAACCCAACAAACACCTTCGAAGACACCTGTAGAGCATCTTTATAATCACCCAGTTATGTTGTGACGTTTGATAGCACACAAGGTGTTCCTCTAGTATCCGGGAGTTGCATAATCTCATAGTCAGAGGAACATGTATAAGTCATGAAGAAAGCAGTAGCAATAAAACTAAACGATCATTTATGCCAAGCTAACAGATGGGTCTTGTCCATCACATCATTCTCCTAATGATATGATCCCGTTCATCAAATGACAACACATGTCTATAGTCAGGAAACCTGACTATCTTTGATAAACAAGCTAGTCAAATAGAGGCATACTAGGGACACTATGTTTTGTCTATGTATTCACACATGTACTAAGTTTCCGGTTAATACAACTCTAGCATGAATAATAAACATTTATCATGATGTAAGGAAATAAATAATAACTTTATTATTGCCTCTAGGGCGTATTTCCTTCAGATTGATGGATCCTACCGTATGGATTGAAGATTTTCTTCTCGACATTCACATGGCTCGTAGAGATGACCTCCACACCATTAAATACCTCCCTCTAAAGCTGAAAGGAACAGCACAACACTGGTTGAATAGACTCCCAGAGAACACCATTGGAAGTTGGGAAGATTTAGAAGATGCTTTTCGGCCCATCTTTCAGGGCACTTATGTCCGGCCACCGGACGCTGATGACCTAAGTCACATAGTCTAGCAACCCGGAGAGTCAGCTCGCAAACTTTGAAATCAGTTCCTAATTAAAAATAACCAAATCATGGACTGTCCAGATGCCGAAGCCTTAGCGGCATTCAAACACAGTGTCCGTGATAAATGGCTCGCCCAACACCTCGGGCAGGAAAAACCGAAGACCACGACAGCTCTTATTGCACTTATGAGCCTCTTCTGTGCGGCGAAGATAGCTGGTTGGCTCGTAGAAGCAACAGTTCCATCGACCCTGGCACCTGTGAGGCCAGGGATGGCAATGGTAAACCACGATGCAACAAAAACAAGTGTTGGAACAATAATGAAGAAACAGGTGATACAGAAGTAAATGTCGGATTCAGTGGTTCGAACCCCGGTCAGCGGAAGAAGCCGTTCAAGGGTAATAGAGACGGTCCATCCAACTTGGACAGAATACTAGAGAGGTCTTGCCAAATTCATGGCCCCCCTGACAAGCCTGACAACCACACCAATAGAAATTGATGGGTTTTCAAGCAGGCCTGTAAATTAAATACCGAACATAAGGAGAAAGGACCTCCAAGCAAGGACGATGATGAGCCCCGTGAGCCGAACACTGGGGGACAGAAGCAATTTCCTCTCGATATGAAAACAGTAAACATGATCTATGTTACCCACATCCCCAAAAGGGAGCGCAAATGCGCATTAAGGGACGTCTACACCATAGAGCCTTTCGCCCCAAAATTCAACCCATGGTCGGCTTGTCCGATCACCTTTGACCGCAGGGACCAACCAACTAGTATGCGTCACGGAGGTTCGGCGGCCCTGGTACTCGATCCTACCATCAACGGATACCATCTCACTAGAGTCCTTATGGACGTCGACAGTAGCCTCAACTTGATCTATCAAGATACTGTCCATAAAATGGGTATCGACCCGTCAAAAATTAAGCCTAGTAACACTACCTTTAAAGGAGTGATACTTGGCGTGGAGGCCCACTGCACGGGCTCCTTAACACTGGAAGTAGTATTCGGCTCTCCAAACAACTTCCGAAGCAAAGAATTGATCTTTGACATCGTCCCTTTTTGTAGTGGTTATCACGCACTGCTTGGACGAACGACTTTCACCCGCTTTAATGCAGTCCCGCACTATGCTTATCTGAAGCTCAAAATGCCTGGACTGCATATCATCATCACAATAAATGGAAATATGGAGCGCTCCCTCCATACTGAGGAGCACACCATGGCCCTAACAGCCGAGGTACAAGGCGGCTGCATCAAGCCGAACAACTTATCAGTCATCAAGACCCAAGACATTGCTAAGTGAGTCTGATCCGCATCATAGTGTGATAGCTCGGTGGATCCGGAGCTTGAATAGCAGTTTAGCCTCCGTTGACCACCCCATAAGGTTGCGGCATACGTACCGCGCGTACATAACTACGCACTTAAAAAATACCATGGGCAACGCCGGAGGCACACTGCGGAAAAGGTCCATAGTACGGCCTGACCCTATTCGGACCTTAAATATTTTTTCCCACTGCAGGTTCATTAAAAAAACCTACCCACTCTACAGTTGTATGGGGACTCCTCTCTAGGTCCCTCTTTCTTGGAGATGACCATCAACTCCTCCTCTCAAAGGATTCCCTACCAAGGAGAAATGGCGCAGATGTGCGGCAAGGCACCATTGGGATCTTCAAACCACTACTTTTAGGCCCTGTGTTAACCTTTCCCTTGTGTAAACTTTTGGCATGTAACATGGCCTCGATATTCATGGAATTATCTGTAACAACACGTCTCGACGTATTAATCAGGGTATAAAGGAAGCAGTTGATCACCACTTTTGTTTGGCACTCATTCATTTTATATTATCGTCTATATTCCCTCACTACTTCAAACTGCCACACATGCTTTAGTCCGGCCTTAACACTGGGGGCTGTATTTGGCCCTGCACATTTTAAGTCCGAACACCTATAGGGACTCTTCGGCGTTCCCGGGTATTGCATTATATGCATCGGCTCTGAATCATGTCTTTGGTGCATAGTTGGGTTGCCCGGCTCCTGTGCTTACCACCTTATGTACCGCTCGTTAGGCTAAGGTAGTAAAGGTAGAACTACTGTGATTGTATTTCTGGTTTGTCTGGTCAAGTGCCTTAGTAGAGAAAGCCGAAAACTGACTGTCATGATAAGCGCGAGCTGGTCGGCGATCCGGCAACTTAGTATTATACTAGAAATCATTAGCGATTCACCCCGTGTTATATGAGGGGCTGGTCTTCGTCCAGCCGCATGAAAAGGCACCACAGTCCGGATAGCCGCACATGAACCAGGAGCTAGTACTTAGCTCCACATTTAAAAATCCTATGGCTAAGTGAAGGTAATAAAGCCGCATAGTCTGATTGCCTGGTTCAGCTCGTGGACACCTCATTTACGGACCAAGATGTTGGATAAAGTGTGGTCACGCGTTATGTAGAACATCCCTGTAGCATCTAAATGGGGGCTGAAGCCGATGACTGGCAACTTTCGGAAATATAACAATAAATAGCCACACAGGAGGAAAACTAATTTGAAACAAAAGGCGCAAGCATATATATCTCACAACACGGGTTCATAAAATGGTTTGTACAAACCCGAACACATTCAATCAAACATCACGTCCTTAGAACATTGGCCTTCTACTACTCGGGCTCCTTCTAGGACCTCATCGAAGTACCTCTCCGGCTTCCGATGATCTTTGCCTTCGGGCAGACTTGCGGATGCCATTTCGGTGGCCTTCATCTTCGCCCATTGCATCTTGACGCGGGCGAAGGCCATCTAGGCACCCTCTATGCAGGCCGAACGCTTTCCAGCATCAATCCGTGACCGTGCATCGACAAGACGCTTCACCAAACTGAAGTAGCTGCAGGGAATAGGCTCGGTTGGCCAGAGTTGGATTATTAGATCTTTCATGGCCAAGCCGACCACCCTATGCAGCTCCGTCAACTGCTTCAGCTGGTCGTTAAGAGGCGTCGGGTGCTCCGACATGAGAAATTGCGACCATAATAGCTTCTCGGTCGAGTTCCCCACGGGCTCAAAAGAACTTTGCGGCATCAGCGACACTCCTCAAAAGATCCACAAACGTGCCTGGAGAACTCCACACTCGTGTAAGCAAAGCAAACCTCTTACCTCCAAAGATACTCTGCAAAAGAAAGGCCTTACCAGCCGCTATTTGTCTCACCTGCTGGATCTCCTCGCGAGCACTCCGAGATTCAATCAGAGCCTCTTTAGCATCATGGAGAGCGTTGGCAAGCTCGGACGACTGGTCCGAAGTCTTCTGCTCCAAGGTTTCGCACTTGCTGATGGCATCCTTGAGCTCCTGCTCAACTTCGGCCACCCGAGCTTCATGTTGGCGATGGGAAGTTTGCTCGGTCTTCAGCTCTGCAGCCGCTTTGTAAGCGGCCGCCTTATTCGCCTCCGCCTCTTTCTTGGCCTGGGCGAGGGCACCTTTGAGGGTCTCGACCTCGACTGCGCCACCTATGATCATAATCAAAAATTCTACGAGTTAACCTCTCAATATACATATCGCTTTTGATATGAAATTAAATTCCTTCTTAACATTGTATGCATACCTTGTGTTTCATCGAACCGCTTGTTGATGCGGTCGATCTCCTCATCGGCCACCTGAAGCTTCCGATTGAGTTCAGAAACTTCTGCGGCATGGGCGGTAGCCGCCAACATGGAGGCCTGTTACAATGGTAGCACCGTATGTTACTATCCCAATTACTATGTGGATCCTCTGTACGGTTTTCCTAAACCGGATAGAGCCTCAGGGGCTACTGTCTATGTACATGTTTATTCTTTTATATGAAAAGTTTTTAGAACATTAGGTCGCATACCTCAAAGCCTGTAAGTAGGCTGCAAAAGGCTTCATTCAGTCTGTTTTTAGCAGACTGAACCTTCTCCATAACCACACCCATCAGGGTGCGATGCTCCTCCACGACGGAAGCACTTTGCAGTGCTTCCTCCAGAGCACGAGGCGCCTCCAGATTAATGGAGGCTATCGATGGAGCTGCTCCTCCTCCCCCCTCTTTTGAAGGGGTCTGCTTATCCGATCCGGAGCCACGCTGGTCTCCGGAATGGTGTTCGACGGGGGCCCAGATTGTTGGGGCTCCCCACGATCGGTTGTCATGGGGGTCGCCTTCCCCAGGTTTTCAGCGACCGAGGTGTTAACCTCAGGCGCTTTCTCGATAGCTCCGTTCGCCCCGCCCCCCTCGGCCAGGAGAGGTCCTTCAGGACAACACTTCGGTGTACTCCATGGTGATAGGCAAGGGGGCTCGCAGCGGCGTGTCACTCTCTTCCTACTCGATCGGCAGGGAGTTCCCCTCTGATAATGGAGTTTGCGGGAGCTTGCAGGGACGGCTGAAAGGCAAATAACAAAACAACTTAGGTAACGGAAGCAGGAAGACCTAAGATGAACAGTAATTTTCTGAATATTTATGATTCGGCCCAGGGCTTCACCCTAGGAGGTCTCTTGGGGACTAGTTTGGACTCTGAGTCTGAACTGTCCAGGAGGGCTGCTACATCTTGAGCTTGCGTTGGTTTTCCTTGAAGAGGAAAGGGTGATGCAGCAATAGTACCGTAAGTATTTCCCTTAGTTTTTGAGAACCAAGGTATCAATCCAGTAGAAGGCTCCTCAAAAGTCCCACGCAACTACACAAACAAACAAAGAACTCGCAACCAACACAATAAAGGGGTTGTCAATCCCTTCACGGCCACTTGTGAAAGTGATATCTAATAGAGATAGTATGATAAGATAAATATATTTTTGGTATTTTATAATATAGATGCAAAAAGTAAAGATGCAAATAAAAGTAGATTGGAAGCAAATATGATAAGAGATAGACCCGGGGGCCATAGGTTTCACTAGTGGCTTCTCTTAAGATAGCATAAGTATTATGGTGGGTGAACAAATTACTGTCGAGCAATTGATAGAAAAGCGAATAATTATGAGATTATCTAGACATGATCATGTATATAGGCATCACGTCCGCAACAAGTAGACCGACTCCTGCCTGCATCTACTACTATTACTCCACACATTGACCGACTCCTGCCTGCATCTAGAGTATTAAGTTCATAAGAACAGAGTAACGTATTAAGCAAGATGACATGATGTAGAGGGATAAACTCAAGCAATATGATATAAACCCCATCTTGTTATCCTCGATGGCAACAATACAATACGTGCCTTGCAACCCTTTCTGTCACTGGGTAGGGACACCGCAAGATTGAACCCAAAGCTAAGCACTTCTCCCATGGCAAGAAAGATCAATCTAGTAGGCCAAACCAAACTGATAATTCGAAGAGACTTGCAAAGATAACTCAATCATACATAAAAGAATTCACAGAAGATTCAAATATTATTCATAGATAAACTTGATCATAAACCCACAATTCATCGGATCTCGACAAACACACCGCAAAAAGAGTTTACATCGAATAGATCTCCACAAGAGAGGGGGAGAACATTGTATTGATATCCAAAAAGAGAGAAGAAGCCATCTAGCTAATAACTATGGACCCGAAGGTCTGTGGTAAACTACTCACAACTCATCGGAGGGGCAAGGATGTTGATGTATAAGCCCTCCATGGTCGATTCCCCCTTCGGTGGAGCGCCGACGAAGGCTCCAAGATGGGATCTCACGGATACATAAGGTTACGGTAGTGGAAATTGTGTTTCGGTTGCTCCCTGGATGTTTTCGGGGTACGTAGGCTTATATAGGAGGAAGAACTACGTCGGTGGATGCCCGAGGGGCCCACGAGACAGGGGGCGCGCCCTATAGGGGGGGCGCCCTCCTATCTCGTGGAGGCCTCGACTACTTCTTGAATTGCACTCCAAGTCCTCTGGATCACGTTCGTTCCAAAAATCACGCTCCCGAAGGTTTCATTCCGTTTGGACTCCGTTTGATATTCCTTTTCTTCGAAATACTGAAATAGGCAAAAAAACAGCAATACGGGCTGGGCCTCCAGTTAGTAGGTTAGTCCCAAAAATGATATAAATGTGTAAAATAAAGCCCATAAACATCCAAAAGGGGTAATATAATAGCATGGAACAATCAAAAAATATAGATACGTTGGAGACGTATCAAGCATCCCCAAGCTTAATTCTTGCTCGTCCTCGAGTAGGTAAATGATAAAAAGAGAATTTTTGATGTGGAATGCTACCTAGCATAATTCTCAATGTAATTTTCTTTATTGTGGCATGAATGTTCAGATCCAAATGATACAAAATAAAAGTGAAAGAACATGCGGTGCCCCCATGTTTGGTTTTGGCAATTGATGACAATCTCTATGGACTAATGGTTGCCTTGAGTTATATTTGAAGGGTTTGTCCATAGGCTTTTCTTGGAGTCCATTTGTTGGTTTCAAGGAGAGTTTGTGATGACCACGGTGCTATGAAGGAATTATCCAAAGATCGGTCATGTGAGTGATGAGCTTACAAGCATGTCTTTAAGAAGAAGATTGTGTGATCATTCATGTCTACCTTCAAGACATCATCCAAATGAAGAGAGTTGGAAAGATTCAACACACAAAGTGCACAAGATGTACCGAGGGATCAAGTGATCCCATGGTATGGTAAGCATTGTCCATTACGCTTTGTGTGCTAACCCATGGTCTTCGTGAGAGTTCTTTGTGGGGTTAGGTTGTGGTGTGCAAGTTCAAGTGATGCATCACGAAGAGATCAAGTGCTTGAAGCTTGCCGTCCATTGTGGTGACAATGGACTTGTGAAGATGAGCGGAAGAGTGGCTCACCCATGGTGGAGTATGGGGGAGCAATCAACTAGTCTTCATCGAGCCAACGCAATCAAGAAAGGTGGTCCATGTTGAGGAGGAGTAGATCGTCATCATCTAGCTCAAGTGGACTTTGTGCAAGGCAAAGGTTTGTCCTTGATAGGTTTTCTATTTTACCGGTCTCATGGTAGTTGTGGGAGACCGGGTTATAGGATTGATTGTCGTACTATCAAGGGGGGCTCTCGATCAGTTGCTTGATCGTATCGTTCTTAGAGAGCTCAAACCATTGCATCCTTGCATCATCTTTATTGGTTCTTGTTTGGTTCTTCTCCTTGCGAGATTTGGAGCTTATTGTCATTTTTATGACAAGCTCGAGTTCATCGAAAACGGAGTTCACATGCTTCTTCTATGATGTTTTTGATGTTGGAGGGTATGCCGGTTCTTCTTTGTTGGAGGTTTCACTCCTTTGTTTGTTAAGCTACCTCCCGTGCCTCTATCCAACAAGCTTGAGTTTGCTCAATTCGGAGCTCATTTGCAGATATGGCAGTTCTGGTTTTATTGTTTCCCTCTGTTGTCTTCTCTGCAAAATGAAGGACTCCTAGTGTTGCTGAACTGGGGCATGCGGTAGTACTACTCTCCGGAGCAGTAGTACCGCAGGCCCTTGTGGTAGTACCGCAGTCCCCTGCGGTACTACTGCAGGTGCTCACGGTAGTACCGCTTTGTGGGAGCGGTAGTACTGTGGCCTCAGGCCAGGCGCAGCTGCTCAAGCGGTAGTAGGGGCGGATGTAATTTTTTACATCCACGCCCTACGCGGTAGTACCACGCCGCGGGCGCGGTAGTACCGTGGGCTCTGGCCAGGCTTAGCAGCATGAGCGGAAGTAGGGGCAGATGTAACTTTTTACATCCATGCCCTACGCAGTAGTACCGCTCTTCATGTGCGGTAGTACCGTGCCGGATGTTTGCGTAGGTCCTCCCTCAGTGGAAGTAGGTACGGAAGTAATTTTTTACTTCCGTGCTTTCTCTGCGCCTAGTGTTGCCTGCCTTACGGTAGTACTGTAGGGGCGCGCGGTAGTACCGCTCCGGCGGTTCTATCGCTCGTTGCCCTGTGCAACAGACCTTCATCTGGCCAGTGCTGCACATGCGGTAGTACCGCAACCTGCAGCGGTAGTACCGCAGCCAACCGTGGTAGTACCGCAGCTCCGTGCGGTAGTACCGTGTCGTCCGGGCTGAGTGAGGGGATAGCGGTTGGATTTCTCCCCACCTATAAAAGGGGATCTTCTTCCCCTTTGAGACTTATCCTTTGAGCTCGTGTTCTTCCCCCATTGTTGACCTTCTTCGAGCTTGCTAACTCTCAATCCCTCCTATGATTCTTGCTAGTTCTTGAGGGAAAAGAGAGAGGAGATCTAGATCCACGTTTCCACCAATCACTTTCTCCTCTAAGTGAGGGGAACCCATTGGATCTAGATCTTGGAGTTCTTCGTGTTCTTCTTTCATTCTTCCTCTCATTTTCCTCCCTAGCATTAGTTGCTTTGGTGGGATATGGGAGAGAAGGACTTGGGCACTCCGTGTGCCCTTGCCATTGCATTTGGTGCATCGGTTTGAGTTCTCCACGTGATACGTGGAAGTTACAAGTTGAGAAGCTTATTACTCTTGGGTGCTTGGTGCCCTTGAGCTTGTTCCTCTTGGGTGCTTGGGTGCCCTAGACGGTTGGTGGTGTTTGGAGCTCAATCATTGTGGTGTAAAGCTCCGGGCAAGAGTCGGGGGTCTCCAATTAGGTTGTGGAGATCGCCCCGAGCAATTTGACGGGTACCGGTGACCGCCCCCAAGGGTTGCCAAAGTGTACGGGTTCGGTGACCGCCCCCAAGGGTCGCCATTTGTACGGGTTCGGTGACCGCTCTCAAGGATCCCTTAGTGGAATCACGGCATCTTGCATTGTGCGAGGGCGTGAGGAGATTACGATGGCCCTAGTGGCTTCTTGGGGAGCATTGTGCCTCCACACCGCTCCAAACGGAGATTAGCATCCGCAAGGGTGTGAACTTCGGGATACATTGTCGTCTCCGCGTGCCTCGGTTATCTCTTACCCGAGCCCCTTTACTTATGCACTTTACTTTGTGATAGCCATATTGTTTCTTGTCATATATCTTGCTATCACTTAGTTGTTTACCTTGCTTATCATAAGTTGTTGGTGCACATAGGTGAGCCTAGTTGTTGTAGGTTTTGTGCTTGTCAAATTACCCGCTAGGTTTATTCCGCATTTGTTCAAGCCTTAACCGTAATTATTTTAAAGCGCCTATTGACCTCCCCCTCTAGACGACATCCACGTTCTTTCAAAAAGTTCATATTAACATGAAAATGGTGATACTTCAAGCATACTAATAAAAGTAATCATGTCTTCTCAAAATAACATGGCCAAAGAAAGTTATCCCTACAAAGTCATATAGTCTGGCTATTGCTCTATCTTCATCACACAAAGTATTTAATCATGCACAACCCCGATGACAAGCCAAGCAATTGTTTCATACTTTAATAATCTCAAACTCTTTCAACTTTCACGCAATACATGAGCGTGAGCCATGGACATAGCACTATATGTGGAATAGAATGGTGATTGTGGAGAAGACAAAAAGGAGAAGATAGTCTCACATCAACTAGGCATATCAACGGGCTATGGAGATGGCCATCAATAGATATCGGTGCGAGTGAGTAGGGATTACCATGCAACGGATGCACTAGAGCTATAAATATATGAAAGCTCAACAAAAGAAATGTCGGATTTCGGGTTCTGGCAGACCCTCTAGATTCAAACACTAGGGTGCGCGCGGATATTTCGCTCACTACCTACCTGCACCTCACCGCCTCGCTATGATCTAAGCTACGAAAGGAACAACACAAGAGACACGGAGTTTATACTGGTTCAGGCCACCATTGTGGTGTAATATCCTACTCCAGTGTGTGGTGTGGTGGATTGCCTCTTGGGCTGATGATGAATCATACAAGGAAGAACAGCCTCACGAGGGTCTGTTCTTGAGCTGGTGCGATGAACTGCTTGGGTGAGTTCAGTTTCTTCTCTCCCTCTCTCTAGTTGATCTCTAGCTGCCTCTACCGTGGGGGTGGCTAGTCCTATTTATAGGCAAAGGCCCTGGGCCTCTTCCCAAATATTGAGCGGGAAGTGGGCCAGCAATTGGCCATTTTGAAGGGGAACATCTAGTACACTTATCCTCACTAAAGTTGGTCCTTGCCTGTCAAAGGCTCTGGTGGTGACGCCGGCTTGGGCTCCACAATTACCTCCTTCCTGCCGTTGTGACGGTCTTGGTCTTGTTGTATCGAAATGGATGCCTTTGCTTGATGCTCTTGCCTGCGCTTGCTCCCTTTGCACCAAAGAGGAAAGGGAGGACACTGCGCGTGCTGGCGCCCACCTAGCGCCCTTGGTCGTCACGGCTTGCGTCATGGGCACCTCGTGAGGTACCCCGCCTTGATCTCTCCGCCTCCTCGCGAGCCAGCCTGACGAGGCCGTGCCTGAGGAAGCTCCTTGTCGTCCACCCCGCGAGGGTCTTGAGCTCGTGCTGATGAAGATGGGCCACGCTGGGCCGCCCCTTGAGCCACGCCGCATGCCGCAGGCAGGCAAGTCTGGGGACCCCCACTCCCAGAACACCGACAGTAGCCCCCGGGTCCAAGGCGCGCCCGGACTTGGCTGAGCCGAGAAGCGAAGGGGCAAGTGCGAAGCGTCGCAGGCCCTAACAGCCTGCGGCCTTGGGCGCCGCGTGGTGGTTGGTTGGTCGTGGGTGCCTCAGCAACTGCGTGAATCGACAAAAGAGCGGCATCTGCCTAGGCTTTGCTTCCCTTGCTTCCTCCGGTCATTGCCCAGACCCCCTTTCTTCCGCCCTTCCTTTCTGCCTCCGAAATCTTCAGATCTACTTCGACCGCACGCCCTAGCAAGACATGGCGCCTCGCCAAACCCCGGCTGAAGCTTGGTACTCACCCGCCGTGGACTCGCCGAACGTGTCGGAGACGAGCCTTGCCCGGGTGCGCCGGATGGTGGCGGCGCAAGGCATCGACGGGGCAAAGGTGTTCAAGGCCGGCTCCGCCCTTTCTGAGGGCCAAGGGAGCACCTTCTATCGGCTCTTTGTAAGCGCCATTGCTGCCGGTATGGTGCCTCCCTTTTCCGAGTTTTTCTTCTCTGTCCTCCACCATTACGACCTGCAAGCTCGGCATCTCCAACCCAACTCCGTTCTTCTTCTGGCGATCTTCGCCTACTATTGTGAGGCTCACGTCGGAGTGCAGCCCTCAGTGGCCTTGCTGCGCCACTACTTCTCCCTCCGGCCCTGTCGTGGTCCCATCTCTGCTTGTGCGAGCTTTGTCGCGTATGGCGGCTCCAACGCCATCTCGAACCCGAGAAGAGGATTGAGGGCTTCAGAAGCAAGTGGGTCATGGTAGATGCTGGGCGCATCCACCCTCGGCTGATTCTGCCCATGGAGCAGCCCACGAGCTCCAATGATTGGTCTCGCGCAGAACTCTTGGACCCTCGCATGAAGCCGGTGTTGGAGAAGATCGACGCGGATCTGAGGCTGGGCAACATGGCGGCGGCGAAGCTGACTGGTGCGTCGCTCTTGAGGGAGTTCCTGGAGCACCAGGTGGCCCCGCTTCATAAGTACTCGCTTCCGCTGTGGAAGCCCCGCCCAAGCCCCGCAGTCTTGGCCGACGAAGATCTGGCCGCGGTCCTCCAATCTCTGGTCGGAGGAGACGTGGCGAGGCTGGAGGGCGCCCCTGTACCCCTGTTCCTTCGAGATGACTGGGAGCAGGTGGTGGACTCCATGCCTGTCTTCAATGGGGACGGCCTCATGCCCACGGATGTTCCGGAGGACCTGGCGGCCCTGGCGATGGTGAACGTGTCCTCCGGCGACTCCAGCGAAGAGGAGGAAGAAGAGGAGCGGGAAGAAGGCTCTGACTCCGAGGCTACCAACGGGGAGTCAAGAGCGCCCCTTCCCCGGCGCAGGCCTCGCGCTCTCCGCCTCTTGCCGAGCGACGATGAGGATGGCGACGAGCGAGGTGGCGAGGGCTTGCCGCCGATCCAGAAGAAGGACAGGACTGGGCTGGCCCCCCTTGGGTCTGCCCCGGCTCCGAGGCGACCCGCAGACGCGCCTCCTGCTCCTGAGCCTCTCGATGCTGATCCCTGCAGCCGGCTCTCGGGCTTCAAGTATGGCCGGAGGTTGCTCGAGCTCGCAAGCGATGACTAGTAAGTGCTTGATTCTTGTTTTATTCCTTGCTTGGTCGCTGAGGCTTGATATCTGTATCTCTTGGCTAGGCTGGCGCCTGCGGCGAAGAAGCTGAAGGGGGCTCCTGAGGTTTTGTCTGGGGCAACGCCTCTGCCCACGAAAGGAGGTGACTGCAAGGCACGGGCCTCTCCTGCCCGGTCGTCCTCGCGAGGCCTGGTGGAGCTGGCTGGGGCGAGCTCAGCCCCCATGGCCCAAGCGACTCCTAAGGTATCCTTGCCTGACGCCACCACCACCGCTGTTGGGGCGCAGCAGGTCCCGCCTCAGGATAATGTGGTTACCCTGCCGTCCTCTCCTCCTACTCCACCAACTGCTGTCTCTTCGACTCCTCCCACCGTCCTGGATCGCACTACTGCTATACTGGACCGGCTGCGGCAAGATCTTCTGGGCGCCGACCCTCACCTGGTGGCCGGGCGCTTGGAGCTGGCTTTTGGATGGATTCGCTCTGACGCTTTGATTTGAGCGGCGCTGGTTCAGGTCTCGATGGCCTGCGACAAGGAGAAGTAGGCCGTCCTCAGGGCGAAGGCCACTCGCGACGCCGCCTTGGGGGAGGCGGCTGATGCCCGAGGTCGCTGCAAGGCGCTGGAGAGCGAGCTGTAGGGCCTGCGGGACCAGCTTGCCAAGGAGATCCGCATCCGCCGAGAGAAGGAGGAAGACATGAAGGCTCGCGAGGCGGCCGTCAAGTACCGAGACGCCAAGCTTAACAAGCGCTGTGACTGCCTGGGCGCACTGGAGCAGGAGTTGGAGGCGTGGAAGGTCGAGCTGGACGGCAAGCCGCGGGTCCTTGCCGAGGACCACAAGGCCTTCACGGAGATGGAGGTGAAGGCTCGCACCTTGCTGAGGTCGCTTTACGACAGCGGCCTGGAAAGCCCGCTGGCCGGCGCCGAGGACGGCCTCGCCAAGCTGCTCCCCTTCCTGATCCGTGCTCTTGAAGATGTCACCCTTGGCCTTGGCCCTACGGCTGAGGCCGAGGTGCGTGTCCTGTCTTCTGCAGCGCTGACGCTGGTCATTACCCACGTCTACCTTCGTGATCCCAATGTCGACCTCGACGGCCTGCTGGAGCCAGCGACCAGCGAGCTTGCCGCTGCCGCTGCTGAGGCCGTGAAGGGTTGTGCGGAGGCTCTGCTGTCGAAGTTCCGGGCCTTCAGCACCAAGCCGAAGCGAGGTGTTGCCGGTCCTGCGGCTTCACGAGGCGAACCTGCTCCGTGCAGCTCCGCCGCCAACAAATGACTCCGTCGTGGCTCCTGTCCTACTTTCAGCTCCTGCAACATGCATCATGCCTCGGGGAGGCGTTTAAACTTGTGTTTGGTGTCGTGATAACAGTTATGGACTGTAATATTTGCTTTTGAATTCCTTGAGATTTGCACTCTTCCTACTTGCTTATGTTCTACGCCGGCAGAGCCCGGCCCCGCGCATACCTCAGACGCCGTTAGCCCCGACCGGAAACCAGGACGGGACCAAGGAGTGAGGGGCTACGTGACAAGTTAGGCTCCTGAGTCGCGATGCTCAGGAGTCCCCCTTGGCGCACGAACAGCAAGTAGGGAGGTGAGATGTGGGGGTGAATCTACCGTTCTACGTCTGCAGAGCCCGGCCCCGCGCATACCTCAACTGCCGTTAGCTTTTCAGAACTAAGGAGTGAGGGGCTACGTGACCAGTTAGGCTCCTGAGTCGCGATGCTCAGGAGTCCCCCTTGACGCTCAAACGACCTTCGTACCTTGGCTCCGCTCGGGGAGGGACGTGCGACGAACCAGGCCCGAGGGGCCTGGCTGGGTGGCATGCGTCTTGACGTGACCCAGGCGCAGCCCCCGTGCCCAGCCCCCTCGCGCGGCACTCCCGAGAGGAGGCGTTGCGATGAGGCTAGACATTGAGCTCTGGGCTCCCTGAGGTTGATGCGGCCGGGGGCCACCCTCAGTTGTTTATCACCAGCGCGGAGCATAGCGCTTCTGTATGTGTACGGGCATAGCCTCTCCTCGGTAGTGTCGTCAGCCAGCGGAGCATGGTGCTTCCACTGGTGCATGGGAGGGGGCTCCCCTCCGGGAGGAGCCCCCGGGGCGTGTACAGCCCCGCCCTGACACGTGGCTGGCACGGTAGGGCCTGAGGAGGTGTATCTGGGCACCCGTAGCCAGCGCGGGACTCACGGGGCCCTACCTCAAGGCGGGTTGCGCCTAGCACTAGGCCTTAACTTGTGATGTGTTCCTGTAAATTTGGCTAGATGCCGACGCTCTACGTCCTCGGGTCCCGGCCCTCGAGCGGGTCTCAACCGTTGCTGGTTTGCCAGGTCGCGATGCCGTGGACAAAGCCAGAGGGTGAGGGTTGGAGAGCCAGTAGGAGCCCTGAGTCACGATGCTCAGGTACCCCCCCTTTAACGTGCAAGCTTGGTTAGATGTCGACGCTCTACGTCCTTGGGTCCCGGCCCTCGA